>NW_019521753.1:30076-184277 GCF_002814215.2 Seriola lalandi dorsalis | reverse complement strand
GGAGGGAGGGGGGGTTAGATTGGATCTGCAAAAATGGACAGAGGAACAACAACAACAAAATAATAATAATAAATATAATAATGCTTACCTGCACATAATTTCATGAGTAAGAAGAACTCTGCACATTTCTGGATTCTTGTCTTGGCCCTCATAAACTATGGCCTTAGAAAGGAAATGAGATGGAAATAAAAGTGAAAACACAGTCATCTCTTAAACACATTAATTCACAACTAATTAGACCAACATAGCTGCTGTTCTTGAACTTTATGAAATAAATCAGGGCAGGAACACACATGATGTTAGGACAAAACAATATATTAGATGAGTGCAAAGGCTGAGTAAGACTTTGGTTAAGATAATCACACTGTGATAAATCATATGAATTTATCTAAATATCTATTACATTCACCCAAATAAACAATTACAAAAAAATATAACTGACAGAAACAACAATAATAAAAGTAGCAACAATATTTTTAGTGGCAGTAATAATAAAAGATATAATTATAAAATGAATGGTAACAATAATAGTAATGATAATAATAATAATAAATTGTGTTTTTTTTATTAATCTAGATAATATCCTGTGGCTCAGACAGACAGACAGAGAAAGAGAGACAGAGAGATTTTCATAAGGAGAGATCCAATAGAAGTGTCATCAATATGCTTATAATCTGGGGATATTTGGGGGAAAGTGTTAATGGGCAATCTGTTGTTTATTTTGAGCCGCTAACAATGATCTTTCTGTGGATAAAAAGCGGTGTCTGGCGGTACGGTTGAGTAATTTTTGAGCATTGGCTGAAACAGATGGCGTGGAGCTATCAGTTCTGCCGCTCTTCTCTTTCTCTCCCTCCCTCGATCCCTCCCTCCTTCTTCCATTTCTAAGGATAGACTCTTCACTCCCTCGTACTGAACCGGCACCAAGTGTAGACGCAGGCAAAGCATCACATTATTGACAAAATACTTACAAATATAACTATATCCTATATATGCATATATATATAAATATACAAAATAACAAAAATAAAAAAATACAATAAATAAGCAGCGTGATGTTTGTTTATGTTTTGCTGTCATGAATAAATTCTATGTGTTTTTTTTTTTTTTTTGGCTCGCTTCAGGCGAATAAGAGAGAGTGACTTTGAAAAAGTGACATATCTGAACCAGGTCGCATCAGTCTTTTTTTTTTTTTCTTTTTTTTAAGCTGTCCTACTTGACCTGATGTGTGTGTGTTTTTTCTTTCTTTTTTTTTTTTTTGTTCTGGGAGCCGGGCGATTATCTATATTGGTTTGATTTATGTCGCTATTTGCAGCTGTAGAAACAGAAATCCATAAATTGCTTGTTCTGCGTCATTGACTCGGATCATTCGCACAGGAATGTTGTCTGTGACCAGTGGCCCAGGCTTCACGGCTCTATTCAGAAGACTCTACCTTAAACCCTCCGTTTCAACACAAAACATGGGCTGGAGAGCTGAAGTGAGGACGCCTGATTTTATTCCCCTAAATATAATTAAGTTTACAAACCTCTGCGTTGGCTTAAAACGTGCGTGCAGACATAGAATAATAACATTTGCTGCGCTGGGCTCTGGGTGAAAAGTCACTCAGCTGTTTGTGAGGATGATGAGTGAAATGCACCTCAGCAAAAATAGATTAATATTAATATTTATAAATATAATACGTTATGCAATTTTTTAAAATATCTTTAGAGCGTCACCTCTGGCTCTGTGCAGTAAAAGCCAGATAAGATCATATGGAGCAGACGTAGCGTTTAAATTTTAATGTTGGACAAACTGAGCCTACAAAGAAGCCTAACTCAAGCAGAGTAAAATCGACTTTGGAGTCTTGCAATATGATATGGCCAAACATAAACAGTCCAAATGGAGACTGTCTCTTCTTGTTACACCGGTAATTTGATTTTATTTTTCGCCTACCACTATATTTTGCAAGAATTTTTTTTTCTTTTTTTTTTTTTTGTGGTGCATGTTATCTCAGGGGGTGACAATTTGCATGGCGTGTTAAGGTTTTGCACAAGTGTAACCGTGGATGTGCAGCAAGAGTTGCACCGTGCGTGGACACACAAGTGTAACAGCAGCTCTTACCTGCTTCGTCATGGAATCGATTAACCGTATGTAAAGATCCTGTTCTGTTCTGACGCCTGCAGGGGAGAGAAAACACAAGAGCACTGGTCAATTTTGAGGAATTGTTGACAATAAATAAGAAAAAAAAAAAGAGAGACGAAAGCCCTCGGAAAAAAAGTTTGGTAACATGTCATTAGAAAAAACAAAGAGTCTAGAATCTTACTGGATTAAAAAAAATTATCAGACTGCTTTTACTATTATAATTATAAATATTATCATTATCACTCTTATTGTTAACCCTATTATTATTACTGTTGTTATTATTAGTAGTATTATTATGAGTGGTTTTATGCAGGCAGACAAACTCATATTTGATATGTTTGCACGTGTTTGCAAAAATATGAATGGCATTTGAACTCACCATTGCTGTACAATAACTGTAGTTTGTAATGTATCCCATTGTTAGTTTTTTCACTGGTTGGTTCCTGCAGAAGAAACAGTTTGTGAAAATTAGCATCAACAAAACAACTGCCTGTCAATACACCACATGTCTGCGTGTTAAAATATATGTGTGTGTGTATATATATTTATAGTTTTTGTGCAAAAGAAGAGAAACAGCTTTAGTTGTTAAAACGACTCTCTGTCATCAAGGAATTGAGTTTTTAAAAAAATCAATATTACACGTGACTTCCCCTTAGTAACCCATTGCCATTTCAGAGAACATAATTTCGATACATGTGCTGATTATGTTCAGGGGGTGCATGTATTTCTAAAATACACCGCTTACTTTTTCTTTCTCCACAAAGTCCACAAAAGCTGTCCTTTCGATCTCCACGGGCTGACCCTGTCTGTCATACAGCGCCAGGACGAAATGGAAAAAATTGGATTTTCTGAGGTTGGAAGGGGGCTGCTTTTCATAATGTGCCCGTGCCAAGCCGACACCGCTGCGGGGAGAAAACAAGAGACCATCTCGGTTAAGCACCGGACACCGGGGATACTAGATGATGGAGAAGCTGATGGAAACATTGGAGATGCAGAAGCACGCTCGAGTACGGGGGAGATTTCTTGATTTGTCACAATAATGGGTAATCTCATGTAATGAAAGAAGGGAAAGCCGAAGGGGGGGCATTTATTGGGAGACCGTAATTGATACAGAGTATTCAGGGGATTGAGGGGTCGATATGATGAGGAGGGAATGCGTGAGAAAAATCAGATGCTTTTGGCATGCGTACCTTTGGGCGGCTGTGTTTGCATCCACCACCCCAGCTGTGTGCATCCAGGAGCGGACCGAGTTCAGTCCACCCAGCGGTTCCTCCTTCATCGTCGTCCCACCCCGCGGTATAGTTTCCTGAATCCCAAACATTTAGGACAATTTGCGTGAAAAAAGAGCCTCCTGCGAAATTAGGGAAATAAACGTCCAAGCGTGTTATCCTTCAGGGTTTTTTTTTTCACGGGATAAGTAGCGAGAGCCGATTCAGACTTGCGAGGGAAAACCCGGTCCACAGGTCTTGCCTCCCTCTTCAGTCCGTCCGATGTGAACAATTCTCAAAGTGCTGTACTTAGTTAGAGCGGTATCCACAGACTGGAAAAGTGAATTGTTCAATAGACAAGATTTTTTTGTGTTGCTATTGTTCCTCTTTGTTTTTTCTTTTTCTTTTTTCTCTCTCTTTTTTTTTTGTGCTATTCACAGAAAAATCGATGGCAGTTGTTTGTGTTTGTGGGTGATGCTGCTCTCAAAGTGCCCACATCCCTGAAGCACCGCATCCAAAACCTTCAGGACTTCTTGTTGAATAAAAAACCCACTCCTGAAAAGGTGCTGCTGCTTCTCCACAAGACAAACACAGGCAAAGGCTGATCACCAGTGGAGGTGTTCCTAGTACACAGGAGAGGTGGATAAGGGGCCCTTTCGCGTCGTGCAGGATGGATGGGAACATGCAAAACTAAGCCCTCTTTCCCCGAGGACTGAAATCTTTCCCGGGAGCCAAAACTCTAAACCCACGGGAGAGGCGCTGTCAGAATATGACGCTGAAGGGGCGTGGTTTTGACCATATATGGTGCTCTGACGGTTCCTGTCAGGCAGTGGCGCTCCACTGTACGGGTACAGCCCTATAGTGCAGCAGCCTGAGAACACTCACTCGCTCCACTTTTCCTCTTGCTTAGGCCCTATATGTGGTGAGTTTGATTTTTTTAACGATATGGAAAATTCAACCGGGTGTAACCATCACACATAATGAGGAAAAAAAAATAATAATAAAAGAAAATAATACATAATAATAACTCGAAATTCAGGATTCATTGCTTATTGGTTTTAGCTGGCCTAATGATTGCAATTTCCGTGATTAGTTTTATTATAGCCTATTGGATTAAAATTAATAGTATTTGATATATTTATTCGATTAAATTTGTTATTATGATTACAAATTGGCTTGATGAGATTGTTTGTTCACTAATGTATCGAAAGCATCTCAATAGCTGTCTGAATGTACAGGCCATAAATCATATTTCAATAATGGCAGATCATGTTTCCTCATATTACTGATATATATATATTTTTATTGTGCACTTTTAACTCTTACGCTGCAGCTTATTTATTGTAATTAAAATGTAATTAACATAAGGCTGATTTCTCAGAATCAGACATGGTTTATAAATCTATTAATTTATATCAACTTCTCATTGAGAATTTTAACAACAGATGATTGACTCTCACTTGTTTGGCTGTCAGTCGCGATGCAGCTCGTTTCTTTATTTATTGCGAGAAGCATGAAATATAAACAAGGCTTGAAAATCAGACATAGTGTCTTAGCATCCATATTATTAATGTCAAAACTAATCAGTCACGTCGCTGTGCCATTTGCAGGAGATAAAGTCAGACCTCCTGACTTTCTTTTTTTATGGGCTAAAAAAAAGCACAGCCACCGTGTCTCATGACATTAAACAAACTTCAGGAAAAGCCATGGTTCTGTGTCTTCTTTATTTCATGCACGTCCCGTAAAATCAGTAATAATCAGAAACATCTAAATCATTTTTAAAGAGCCAACTGCCTACATGTCCGACTCCGTCCGAGAGGAGCAAGCAAGCAATCCGGTTCATTAGTGGTGAAAAGGAGGAGAGGATGGAGGGAGAGAGGGGAGGGTGCGAGGAAGAGAGATGTGTGCTATATCCTGAGCAATCTATCTAGCTGGTGCTGAGGGTTAATAGCTGCTGCCAAAGATAAGTGAATTATAAGCTGTTGCTTTCACCTCTACACAATCTATTGCCAAATTGCCCAGTCACAAAATGAGGGTGTGGGTTTTTTTTTTTTTTTTTTTTTAACTTTTTTATTATTTAAAAGAAATCCAAGTTTCAATTTGTGGAAAAAAATATCAGGAGAAACTCAAAGGGGGAGGGGGGGGGCTCTTTGTTAATTTTTTTTTCTTAGATGAAACAAACCGACACGCATGTTGTAAATGTTTTTGTCTGTTCTACCGAGATTGCAAATATCTTTTTTGCACAGAACTCACTGAGCTTTTTTTGCACAGTTTCAAGTCGCTTATTAGAACTTAACCCCTGATTACACGCACCAAGGCGATTTAAATCTGATTATCAAATTAGGAGACTTTGAGACAAATCCTCTTAGATCTGATACTGTTGACTGGAGAGGGAAAATGGATCTCCACACCCGTCACGTAGGTAACGATGCTGTCCTGAAAGGGAGTTTTAAACCGTATTTGACAACAAATGCAGCTGCCCCGCTATTTCAGAAGATATTAGAGGAAAATGAATGCAAATCTGTGTGCAGGGGCCATCTGGACGTGGAGAGAGGGAGTCAGCTGCTCCACACACTGAGGCGCGGAGCCTGAATCCGTCTCAGCTCATTCTGTGGGATCATCTGCGTGGTGGGCTTACACCGTGGAAAATGCGCTCTCCATCATTAGGTGAAATGTTAGCATCAAAATAAAGGAAATGTTGATCCCCGTTGGTTTTAGTGGCTGCGTGCATGAAAACTTTGCACGGGCGTGGAATTAGAGGATCTTATAGTCACATTTTATCATTTCTCGAATTAAAAAAAAAAAGCTGTTTCTCAATAGCACGCTGGAGGTAAGTGATGGGTGACAAGCAGGGAAACAAGTGCAAACTGTTTGCCTGCATGATCTCTGCATCTTTGGCCGCACTGAGCCAGGCTGACTGCTCGTTTAAATGACCGGTTGATGACACGGGGGGCTGTTATCTCATGCTTCTATTCACTGGCCACAATGAATGAACCCCCAAAGATTTGGGCCTGACCATTGATATAAAACCAAACTCCTCGGGACGCGTGGCTCCCAATAAAAATGTACACGGTGACTTCGAAGACCTCCCGTCTCGACGGAACGAGCCTCCTCCGTATTGAGGGTGACGTCTTCTTTTTTGTGTGAATTTACGGGGCGAGGCCCTCATGATCTCCTTAAATTTGCATGTAAATGGCGACATCAGCCTATACGCGTGCCAGGGGCCAGCGGGCCTCCCAGATGTCAAGGCAAAGTCAATCAGCCGGCCGCTGCCCAGCTGTCCATCGATGCACTTTATTGGGACAACACTTTCATTATGCTCACCTGCATTGTTTCCTAATGGATTGATTGGCAAACGGAGAAATAAAAAGAAGAAGAAGAAGAAATCTTATTAGCACCCACCAAGCAAGTCCACTCACGGCTTTATCACAGAGGCTGTTTTAAAGTGATTTTTTTTTTTTTTAAATATCAATCAAACACGCCCTCAGTTATCATTTCAAATTCCATATCAGCCCACTCAGGCCTGCTGTTTACTGCAACATTGTTACTTCTATTGTTTATACTTTTAATATGTTGAGTATGTGGTAGAACTTAAATTTTATTTATTTGTTTGTTTATTTATTTCTTATTTATTTTGTTATTTATTTATCTATGCGGATGTGACATGTGCAAGATTCCGCGCAAACATTAAACAAACAAACAAACAGCAAACTAATTTGCAGTGAAATGCACAGCCATTTGTTTTCAATTTTCTGTCACTTGTGGCTGCATTTTAAAAGATCAGCTTCATTTTATTCTCATTCATTGAGACTTTTCTCACTTGTGGGGATACATTGGACAATATTTATAATTGTTTGATTTTCTTAAATTAAATTAGTGCTTCCACATTATAATAAATGTCTCCTTGCAAACTTTGTTTCCAGGAGCTATTAACGTTGTGCCATAATAAATGCACGTGCGGTATTCGATATGACATATTCAAATATCATATTAAAACACACTTTACGCGTTATTTTTAATTATAGGGGTAAAACACAAATGGCCAAGAGTGATGAGATCAATCATTCGAGGCTATTCGTGTCAAGCCCCAGTTACAGCGCTGATAGACGGACAGCGCCCCTCGTTGGTTACACTTGAGATCATTGTGTCGATATGAGGCAGCTGTGCTCCTCAGTGACAAGATAGCTAAATCTCAACATAGGTTTATCTAACACCCCCACCCCCCTCCACCACATCTCCAGCCCCCCCACCCGAGCGACCGAAAAATTGTTCTCATGTTGTTTGTGGGACAAATGATCTCAAATAATTATATATAATCATAATATTTTGCAGGAGCATTCTTAAAAGATTGTTGAGCAGCGTGCACACGAGAATAAAAAATTAAATTCGATTAAAAAAATACATATGGATAAAATACATATTTATAAGGAACAGAGTGTGTGTTTTCCAGGCGGCAAAATAACTTCAAATTAAACTGTCACTTTTATAATTATTATTTTTTATCATTATTATTATCATTATTATTATTATTTATTACAGTCCACTTGTGCATCTTTTTGATGCGTTTAATGTGGGCTTTGTCACAAATAAACACAATCACAGTATGTGGCACACAGCTGGTGTGACCTCACATTTCGTCACTAACTTCTGTCAGAGTGCTCATGTTAATTGTGTGCAGTGGTGAGTTCTGTCAAGGGCATTGCCCGTGCGCACAATTTGCATTTCCATTCTGCTGTGGAAATGATGAGAGAGTTTCTGCGCGGTTTAGAGCCTCGCGGCGCAGTCTGTGGGCGAATTACATTTAAAGAAGGCGAGAGAAATTAAATAAGAAACCGAGACCACTTCAGGGCTATTAACATCTAAAATATCCCCTGGAAATTTAGACCAAAATACACATGACCAAATACCCAGGATACCTTCGCTCTCATGCAGCCCCGTCTTGATTGTGTCCATCACTGTTTTGTAGGCCTATCTAAAATTCTTTATTTAAAAAAAAAAGTTATCTCACCGCCTCACATTTCTCAGTGGCGCTGATGGGAGTGGGGTAAATTTGATTATTCAGCCATAAATCGCAGCATATTAACTTATAGCCCTAATATATGCGCTCAAATGCCAAACGGACTGTGCCACTCAGAAAAAAAAAGAAAACGTGTGGAGAAAAAAAAATCTGACTTTAAAAGGTCGTTTAAACATCTCATCAGTAAGTATGATATGGGCACATGTTGCATCGGGCAACGTAGCCTCCAAAATGAGAGGCATCAGCTTTAACCTTGGTTCTTTCAGAGCGCATGTGCGTGTGCATGAGCAAACAGGCAGCAGCCTTTGCCTCAGCACTCCAGAGAACTTTAATTTGCCTGTTGACCCCTGTGATGGAGCTATTGGCAACCTATAGTCAGACCACCCCACTCACATTAAAATGTATATTTTCAACATGTTGCATCAGTGCCTCCAATTTACTTCCACATCATTAAGGAGATACAGATTCGATGGTGATTGGCAAGATGTCTCATATATGAGCAGCGCAGTGCAAACTACAGCAGAGATTTGACTTTAGTCGGAGATCCTTATTAATATTGAACTGTGCTACTATTAACAGAAATGTTAATTATGATGTCAAGACAGAGAGAGAGTCAAGGTGAAAGCTGCACAGCAATAGCTAAAAATACTCCATGCCAGCTATAGAGTACAGTATGATCCTGCAGAGGAGTGTTACTGGCAAGGGACCTTTTTGCTGCAACAAAGAGGTGGAAAAGAGGAAGTAAATGAATTAGAGTACAAGCCAGATTTTGTCTTTGTTTCATCCACACTTGTCCTGTCCCTATTTTCCAACCTCTCCCTTTTCCTTGCTATTGGAAGTGCTGCAAATTGTATAATGCTGGTCTTTGTTCTACAGAGTCAAGCCACATGAATAGCCGTCCTGAGCACACACAAAAACACACTGACAAACTGATCATCTTAAAAAAGCAACGCCCTGGTGCTCACTTGGCCTACTTTCCACGGCAGCACTGGGACGTGGGAAGAGGAATAGAATTCAGGGGAGGATGTTCTTGCACTCTGGGAAACATTCAGTATAGCAAGTGTGATGCACATAAACATAGCCTTTGCATTGTCAACCTTAGACCGCATTTGCCCCAGATAACTAGTCCCCATGTGCTAGACTATTCTCTTTGACTTTGCAATTGAAATCCTGAGAAGATTATGCCAAAGCTAAAAGAGGCAAACTCCGGGGTGGGATTTCAATTGTCAATTCCTGTTGGATTTTATAGCATTATGACATATAGTACACCATCTGTTACGCTTCCTGTGACTAGGTCTACGTCTGCACAAGTGGAGCCTATTGATGTGAACATCATTACAACTAAGACCTTTGGTTTTGAATGGACAGCAATATATTCCTCTTCCACACTCTTTAATACAGATGTATGACTAAGCACAGGGGTCTCTATGTTACAAAACATGAGGGTAAATCAGGAAGGTGCAGGAAAGTAACCACTCCTAACTTTAGCTAAACAGACTTCCTGAAGCGCTAGATAATCTGGGGCTTCTATGTACACCGCCTAACCAAATGTCGACATCTGTGAGGGTGTGCATAAAGAAAAGCTCCTCAGAGAAACAGGGGATAATAATCTTAGTTCCCCTCACCTTCAGCTTGCCCATAGGGGTTTAAAAGGGAGATGAAGAAATCCTATGTAAACATGCCAAGTCAAATTTTCACTTGAAATGTGACGTGGAGGCAAAGGGCAACCTTGGTGCATCACTAATGTGGTTCCACACATGAGTTTTCAGTGCCCCTGGATGTAAACAATTGATGTATTCAGTCCATGGTTTGAGCACTGACTCACTATGCACACTTAGTATGTTTGAACATCTTTTTATCCATGACTGTGTGTTTAGTGCATAGGTGAAGAGCCCAGAGAAGTCAACACAAAGCTTGTACACAATCAGAATCTCTGTACTCAATAGCTTCCATGAAAGTGAGTTTTGCTCTCCTGAGAAACATACAAAGTTTGAGCATCTGTTCCATCATGTAGTCTTTGTTGAGAAATTAAATATTGAACTGATCTAGTGTACCATGAATGTTTCACTCACATAGTGATTAGACAGACTGGAGAGGCAAGACATCGCAGCACTTTACACTCTACTTTAATATAGTGTATTTGTTGTCCTTGCCTTTGAGTGTTTTATACACCAGATTACGTTGTTATTGTTGAAGATGGTTTTTAATGTTGCTTCAATTAGACTTGACATACATGTGTAACTCTAACACATACGAACACACAAACAAATTTATATGTAGATTAAGTATACATGTGCACACACACAATCATCCACTGTACACAGTGAGCATTATGAGTGTAGTCCACGCTGATAGTGCACATCAATATAATTGGAAAAAAAGTGAAATTAGAGATTTGGTTTTATGATTCAATTATAAACTTGGTGGCAGCACTTTTTCCACTTTTATGGTGTTACGCACCATATAGAAAAAAAAGTCCTGTTTTAAATTGGTTATGTTGTTTGCAGTTAAAATGCATCTCAGGATAAAGGATGTCTCCTCTCTTACTTCACTGTCCTTTGCGCCAAATCAACAACTGTCCCGAGGGAGAGCCCTTAATGACGTTCTTTGACATTAACATTTCAGATTAGATGAGCGGGCCGAGGTAACATGCGAGCAGGAGAAGGAAACGGTATCATCACAGAGATCATAAAATGGTGTCGTGAGTAGTCTTTTGTCCGGGACCATAGGAGAGTTCTGTTGCTAAAGGGAAGGACAAAAGCAGAAGGCGCCACGGGTATAAGGTTCCCCTGAGCAACAATGCTGAAAGTTTCAACTTGCAGCACATGGGTGTAACTTTAACTGGAATACTGTGGATCAAAGACTCACAAACAAAGTGGGTGGAAATGCTGGAGGAGTGTCTGTGCTCAAGTGAAGGACAGGTTCACTAGAGAGAAAGCAGGAGAGACCATTTATGAAACACAGACTAGGCAATCAAGGCTAATTACTGAGACTGTGTTTTGTGAACTCAAAGGGCAGTGTGATTCAATTAACAAAATTGATGTGTATTATGATTTTTCGCTCACTTTGAAAAATAAAATTACCTTCACAAAAAGTGTGGCAAAGCAAGCTTATCAGATATAAAACAAAATCGGAATTTAATTAGATTTAAAAAAAAAAAAAAAAAAAAAAAAGAGCGAGAGATTTCTGATTTGTCAATGCTTCACGCACACAGAGGATACACAGTAGATTTTGTAAGGCATCTCAAACATTCATTCCATACCCCTGTCATCTTTTTGAGAGTGGGAGAATTATTCAGTTCTGATTCTTTAAATAAGAAACACAGCCTTGAAATTTGTGAGGCTTAAGGCAACTCATCAGGTTAGATCAGTACAATGTGGATGTGTAACCTTTACACTGCAGTTGAACCTGCACATACAAGTGTTATGAAAGGTCCCTGTGGCACTCTGCTCTTCTGACATGGATTTGAAGACTTGCCACTTTATTAGCTGCTAAGCCCCCAATACTTGTTCTATATAGTGGAGGCCTATGTTATGAGCTGGGATCTCATTGTCTAGCGTTATTAGAGGAAGAGTCTGCAGCACTCTCTTGTCCCCCCGAGAGAATAGCCCCGAATGTTTGAAGGGAAGCTACAAGTGCAATTTAACCCATCTTATTTACAATATGATCTGTTACAAGGACATCATCGCTGCAAGGATTCACATCTAATATATCCCCTCAATGTGGTTCTTTTCAGTTTTCATTGATTCGTGAGGGTATATCTTTTCTGATGTTGGCTTGAGCTTTTAACAAAATTTCTCAGAATCTGTCAAGTTGGAGTGTTCACGGAGATAAGCCGAAAACTTTGGCGAGCCATGCGGCTAAAAATTCTGGATTTTCTTTTATGTATATTTCACGTGGAACTTTGACAGTCAGAACAATTGCTTTGTGCTTAAAGGTCAAAACAGTTAATTAATAAATGTAAGTGCATATGGAGTTCTTCATGATACCATCAACATCAGCTCGGGGAAAACAAGCCGTCTGTGATCATCCCTTGTGTCAGCAGCACACACTTATCCTCCAAAATGGAAATTATCTGTTGGCATTGAATAATAAGTGCCATAGTGCCATCTAGTGCACAAATTTGCACACTGAAGAATGACAGTCCCTGTATGTAAAATATACACTATACACTGCATCTCACATATGAAGGCATAGAGCCTTAGCAAAGAGGTAGAACTGAAAAAATAATAATAAAAAAAGTAAAGGATAGAGTACTATTTGCACTCATCTCTTGTGTGCTTCAGTGTGAGGTTTAACTACACTGAATGACCACACCGAAAATTTCCACTCATGGGGGAAATAAACAAGGAGGCAAAGGTTTGTCTTCCAAGCCAGGTCTCTGACAACCCTCAGTTGTGGAGAGCCGCGAGGATAATCTCCTTCAGACAATGAGACAATGTTGAAGGCTGTGCATGCAAATTATACTCTGCCATCTAAATTACAAAGGCATACACAGACCTCAAGTCATCAGGCCTCACATCTCACTCATCGGGCCTCCTGGCTGTTAATTTGCCAGAGGATGCTATAGAAACAACAGAACAGAAATAAAAAGAAGAAAAAAAAAAAAAACACATGCGCCAAAACAAGAGTCTTGAATAATTGATTGTGTTTGTCTTTGCTGTTTGTGTGTGTGTGTGTGTGTGTGTGTTAAGACTGAGGGTCTGGACAGAGCTTATGCCCCTGAGCAGAGCAGACACATCCACTGCCCAATGGTTTGTGTTAAAAACTGTCTGATGGACCAAATGTGGGGGAAGGGTATGTTTGTGTGTCTGGGGGGGGGGGCATGCATGTGTATGGGTATTTATGTGGATTCCTCTGTGTGTAAATTCATACTGAAATAGATGGAATCAGTACTTAGCTGTGTCTGAGTTTGTCAAAAGAAACTTGAACATGATGAGCTCATGTTAAAAAATCAGACCCGTCTTTGTATTCAGTTACATGAGAATAACATAAAGTAAAGATTTCCAGGATAACAAACGCTTGTTGTTAAACGGCTCAGGAATAGGTGTGTTGTAAGATGTTAAAAAGTCAATATACCTTCATTTTGTCTGTGCTGGTAATGAGCCATATTTTCTGGGGGAAATGGCTGCTTCTCCGGAGGCACCATGTCTACTGAATGTGGCCCTGATCCTGGATAAAACAGAAGGCTCACCAATCAATCTCTCCAGGTTGCCCACAGCCAGAGAAAGCAGCTGCACCACATGTTTGCCTTGCGCGATAGCGACAAGTTAACATACGGGCAGCACAGTAACCATCCACAAGCAGCCTCTAGCTGTCTTATAATGAATTCCCACAGGGATGGGGAACTATCAGAGTCAGTGGTGTTACTGGAGGCTCGGAATAAAGTCAACACCTCTCCTTATACCTGATGAAGCTACGGCACGGCAGCACACACACTCTTTTTCACACACACACAGTCACAGCCACAACACTGAACTTGTAAAAATGTGAAAAATCTAATGTATACAACAATTAGGCTGTGCAGTTTATTAAATCACAAATTAGGCTTTAGTCAAATGTTTCTCCTTCACACTGTGACAATGAACACAAACAGTTCCTTTTGTTTTTTAGTAGTGCACTATTAATCAAGACAGCATTTTCTTTACTCTTATTTCTAAGAATGATATGTAGTGAGGACAGACATTTTAGAATGCAATTAAAATTAAACTAAATTTGAGAAACGCCTCTTTTCATAATTTCCTCGAATTTAAAAAGTGGCATTTCACATCCTTTATTCCGAACTGGCAATTAATAGCATCTGTACCCACAAAGTTAATGCTTTAAAATGAAAACTATGTCGTACTTATTGTATCCAGCGAGTAATGTCTACACTGCCTCATCAGACAAATACGCATTTTGTTCCATTTAGTCAGAGGTTGAAGCCATAGTAAAAACCACTGCAAACCCCATTTGATAGTGTGTAAATGCACAGGGCTCCTCATGTAGAAGTCAAGGATGTTTTGGAGGTTCAAGTGGTTCTTACAATAATGATGGTTTTACAGAACACTGGTGAGCCATCTATTTTTAATTCAAGGGTAACATCCACCATGTCTTTTAACTACTAATGGGATCACTACACAAGCAGGTGTAGAATGCTTATTGGGGTTTATTACGTTTAAAGTCACTATTCACCTGTGTCTTAGGGAACACCTGTAAAATGTATAATTTACACAAATTTCTATGTATGCTCTTTCATTTCTATGAGCAGTGTTACACCAGCCAACTTGTACTAACACTGCAGGCACAAGTTGGTCCACCTTTATATATATAACAATAGATATAGATATAGTCTTCCTAACCTCCAGGCCTCTGCTCTGCTTCTCCCCGAGGGACGCTGTGTGAGTGATGAGGGGGATGTGGAGCTCTGGAGATACCGGGGAGAAGGTTTTGGTGAGATTTGGTCCAGGTCTTTCAGGTTACATCTCGCCACCTCCAGGACAATCTGCAAATTCGGAAAACAAATAAAAGCACAATGGACAAAATGCCATCAATATGTAGTAGGTATCCAGAGCTCATTATCACAGTTACTTGAAGTCAGTGCAGAGGGTTAGCAAGCTTCAAAGACACATACGACCTGTAACATCTGGTTAAAAACAAGCATTATTTCTTAATGAGCACCATGCTATTTAAAGATAAAGAGTAAAATTAGAATATAATAGCTGCTGTAAAAACATAGGACCTCATTTTACTTTTCAGTGAAATTAATAGCCTGTTTCTATCAATCAGTGCACTTAAGAGGACATACAGTATCTCTGGTTATTCCGTCCACTGAAATGTGCCCTAGATATTACATATTCTCATACGTCATCAGAATCTGCAAATTTTTTTGTTTTTTAGTTTCTTTCTTTCTTTCTTTTTTTTTTTTTTTTTGGGGGAATGTGACTTTTTTTTATTGCACAATCAGCCCCTATGGGTTATCCATCGCCTCCCAATTCTTGACAACTCCCACCCCTCAGAGAGTGCTGTTTACAGAAAAATAAGCATAAAACTAAAAACAGCCACCACAGCTTGAACATCATGTATATTTTGCATCATGATTTTGAGCATATCCCCCCAAAAATAGAAATATGCATGGCATACTTTTTTTTGGCAAATTCTGAGCAGAAAAGTTTGTTCCCTAATGTAGACTCCACCATTTGAAGAAAACAATACAAAATGACTGTGTGTTGGTTGACACAGACTGAATGCTCCATATAAAATAAAATTAAAAAACTCAAATAAAAGATCAACCAAAATAAAATGTATTTTCTATTTTAGAAGTGATGTAAATTAAAATCAAGATTTAGATAGATAGATAGATAGATAGATAGATAGATAGATAGATAGATAGATAGATAGATAGATAGATAGATATTGTCAAGACTGTAAGAGACATAGCCTTTTGAGCAAATTACTCCTTGTCCTTACAGGTCAACAGTCAAAGTCAAAACTGAGAAAATAAATTGTTGTATTTTAACTTTTTAACTTACTATTTGTTTTTGATTGGACTTGATGGATCAGGCTTTACACATCAAGTCCCAAAGGACAAGCTAAAAATACAAAAGGCCCTATGGCAGTTCTGTGAAATGGGATCTGAATAATACATAAGTATGTACATTCAGTTTATTACCCTCAGAGATACAACACACCTGCATTACCAATCGAAAAAACAACTAGGTTTTCATCCTTTTGCCCACTAGATGTCACCCACTGACCATACAATACAAAGCTGGGGTACTTCTAAGGTGTCATACAATGTTTTTGAGTTAGGACACACTTAATATTTAACAGCTACAAGGACCAAGCGAACAATAAAACTAGAAAAACGTTTTACCGTGAATAATATAATTTGTAAATAGAAGTTTTTCAATGCTATAACTTAATCAGATACATTACACATTATACATTACACTATATTCATGACACCTGGTCTATGGACACAGGATTAGAAAATGTTACACTGCATAGCTATTTCTTCTTGTTCTTTGCGTGCTTCAGCTTTTATCAAAGGATACCTACACCTGATGTGCAGTGTCATATGTGTCATATGTCCCACCCACGAATCAGAGGACAGCTGAATTGGCTTAAACAGACTCGATATGAAGCGCTTAATGTGGAATGTAATAGAGGTAAAGTCGAAAGAACTGAAAATAAAGACTGAATGCAGATTTAATAAAATGATGCTCGGGAGGATGGAGGGAGCCAGGATGTGGCATGTGTGCATGACGTCATTTCTCCATGTACTGTGCGCCATTTTGGAAGAAAAAAAAATCACGGATAATTTCCGTGGTCTTGACAGATCCGGACCCGAGTCTTCACACTGATTGTGGATGCTATCTGTTCCCCCGAGCAAGCCGCATTGGTTGATTAAGTATTGGAAGCTGTGTAAAGCAAGAGCTGCTAAATGAAGCAATGGCGGGTAAGCTACTTTTGAAGGGGTGAGAGGGATCCACCTCACTTGGTGTGTGTGATGGCCTGAATCTGCAAGTTAGCTAGCCAACGTTAGCGCTGGCGAGCTAAGGTGCTAGTTGTCAAACTGTGTCACTGTCAGGTCGTTTTATCGCCACACGAAACGCAAATGAAACGCAAACCAACGCTGTGTTCTTTTGTCTCTTTTGTGTTTTTTTTACAGGAGTTGCAGGAGGAAATGATTTCCAGTGGTGTTTCTCTCAAGTGAAAGGAGCGATAGATGAAGATGTTGCGGAAGGTATGTGGCTAACGTTAGCTCGGCGGTTAGGCTGGAACGGTGGGAAGCTAGCTAGATGGTCTGATGATGATGATGATGCTCTGTGGACTTCACATGAGATGCACGATAGCTAGATGGTCACACAGATTTTAATACAGGGCAGCTGTCGTGATTGGTGTGAGTCTGTTTGTGGATCAATTGCACAAACGCCCTTTCTTCAGTAAATAACTGTATGCCGCTAGCTAGCTATATGCTAGGTGGTGGCTAAGCTATTAAAAGGGGAGCGACCGTGTCCATGACGTCAATGTGCTGCGTCCATAAATTGTCAAAGTGACATCATGCGTGTTTTCATTCATTCATACATGAATGGGTGTGCGTGTTGTGCGCGTTTGGCTGTATGTGTGTCACAAGAAAAATGTAATCTGCACCGCTAGCATGATTCTAGCTGCCATCAGAACTGTAATCGAGGAAACTGAGCTGTGAGGTCTTAATCAGTCTGTGTGTCCATTTTCAGCTGACATAATCTCAACGGTTGAGTTCAACTATTCTGGAGAATTGCTCGCAACTGGAGATAAAGGAGGCAGAGTAGTGATATTTCAACATGAACAAGAGGTAAGATTCATATAGAGCAAGACAAGAGTATCTTCATCAGCAGTCTAATGGCAGAATGTACATGCTGACTCTATGTTGCAATGATACTGTGTGCACTTTGTGACTTATGTTTACAATGTTTTCTTCCAGTCTAAGAATCGTCCACACCTGCGCGGGGAGTACAACGTCTATAGCACTTTTCAGAGTCACGAGCCAGAATTTGACTATTTGAAAAGTTTAGAAATCGAGGAAAAAATTAATAAAATAAGATGGCTACCCCAACAAAATGCTGCTCACTTTCTACTTTCGACAAATGGTAAGAGTTCCGAGTTTATCTATTTTGATTATTTGGTATTACAATTTGAAATTGTGTGAATGAACTTAATTCTAATTATTCTTCACCTCTAAATTTTACAACTTCCTTATCTATTTTTGTCAGATAAAACTATCAAATTGTGGAAAATTAGTGAAAGAGATAAACGAGCAGAAGGTTACAACCTGAAAGATGAGGATGGACGACTCAGAGACCCCTTTAGAATCACCTCTTTACGGGTATGTAACCTGTGTCATATTCAAACATGGCTGTTTATGGTTTTAATAAAATCTTATCTAAATAGGTGCATGTTGTATGTTTCAGGTACCAGTACTGATGCCAATGGATCTCATGGTAGAAGCAAGCCCACGGAGGATCTTTGCAAATGCGCACACCTATCACATTAATTCCATTTCTGTAAATAGTGATCATGAAACGTACCTCTCCGCAGATGACCTAAGAATAAATCTATGGCACTTGGAAATCACAGACAGAAGTTTTAGTATCCTTTTTCCTCATCAGAAAGCAGCAGATATTAGATATGTGGCTTAGGGGTCAATAGTCTCTGCACTCCTTCATAATGAAATGTAAGACTGTTAGTTCCTTAACAGTGTGTTCCCAGATATTGTAGACATCAAGCCTGCCAACATGGAGGAACTGACAGAAGTAATCACAGCTGCTGAGTGCCATCCACACCAATGCAATGTATTTGTGTACAGCAGTAGCAAAGGCACCATCCGCCTGTGTGACATGCGAGCAGCGGCACTCTGCGATAGGCACTCAAAGTGTAAGTACCTCCACTGCATGTGAATTGAGTAATTTAATTAGTCGATCAGTGGAAAAATCATTGATTAAAGTTTAGATGGATCAATTAAGTAATTAATTAATTAAAAATACTAGACATTAAGTAATCTAATATTTAGATTTCCTGCTTTTAAAACATCACTTTCTTTATTTTGAGTTATTGTAGTTTAACAAAGTCATGCTGGGAATGATTAGAGATATTAGAAATAACAATTGAGGATTTATTTATTTATTTTTTAAGTCTTTGAGGAGCCTGAGGATCCAAGCAGCCGATCCTTTTTCTCTGAGATCATCTCCTCCATCTCGGACGTGAAGTTCAGTCACAGTGGACGCTATATGATGACACGTGACTACCTCTCCGTCAAAGTTTGGGACCTCAACATGGAGAACAGGCCAGTGGAGACATATCAGGTGCATAAACATACTTATCTTGTGACTTAAAATATACCTGACATTAACCCTGCGTGAAAACGAAGTAAGCATTGTTTCAAAAATGATCTCTCTGAGTCAAGTGACAGCTTAAAATCAGTAATGTAAGAAATTAAAAAGCACTAAATGGTTTTTCTGTGATTGAAGTTTTAAACAATGTCATTTTGACTATATGGCATGCAAGCTCCTAATGACTCAAGAAAAGTAGGAGTAGGTGTCTGTTGAATCTGAGGACAGTTGTGCTAAAATGTTCCAAGCAGAAGTCACTGTTCATGTGATAAAATTGTAATATGCAGGCCAAGTATTGTGTTAGCTGGATGATCCCTTTTGCACTTAAATTCTATTCATATTGATGAAGACATCTGCCTCAAGTGAATATTTAGGCTAAGTCATTTGTTTTGTTTCAGGTGCATGAATACCTTCGCAGTAAACTCTGCTCCTTGTATGAAAATGACTGCATCTTCGACAAGTTTGAGTGCTGCTGGAATGGCAGTGACAGGTGAGTCTACTTGTTCTTGCATTGGATGACATTACACTTGCTGTTACTTTAATTGTTTGTTTTTAAAATATTCAGAACACTGTTCCTGGGTTTTGTATTAAATGTGTCTATCACTGGTGACACTCTAGGTTTTATAGCAACTCCGTGCAAACAATCACTTTGAATGTCTTTCTCCATCAGTGCCATCATGACCGGCTCCTACAACAACTTCTTTCGAATGTTTGACCGCAACACCAGGCGGGACATCACACTGGAGGCGTCCCGGGAGAGCAGCAAACCACGGGCTACGCTCAAACCCCGCAAAGTGTCCACTGGTGGCAAGAGAAAGAAGGATGAGATCAGCGTGGACAGCCTGGACTTCAACAAGAAGATCCTCCACACTGCCTGGCACCCCAAAGATAACGTGATAGCTGTGGCAGCCACCAACAACTTGTACATTTTCCAGGACAAAATCAACTAGAAGATTTGGGGCTCCAGAGGATAGGGCTTTTACCGTACCTGTGTAGTTAAGCCTACTACTTGTCTATCTGTATAAGAAGAAACAGCCTCGTTGTCCTCCTGGTGAAGAATTCGAAAGCACGTGTCTACTTTTTTTGCCACAGGAGGTTGATCCATAGGCCTGTTTTATTTTGAGTCTGAGCTTAGGTTGTTTTTGCCTTTGGCACCAGGGCAATCAACATGCCCCCCTGACCCAGAAAGCCCAATTCGGGTCTAATTGACGGAATGGCACTCCCTAGAGGTCAAACTCTTGAACGTTGGTGTTTGTGTTGACATTTTAAGCCTTCATTTCATGATTTAACAACAGAACTCTTGGAAGCCCTTAAAATGACGTCTTGTCAAAGTTGTAACATCATTTCAAAGATTTTGGGCCCTCTGAAGCACGGATTAATGGCCAATAAGCCTAACTGTAACATTCCCCCATTGGCCATGTATTCAGGCCAAACTGCTGGTGGAAGAGGCCATGAATTTGGAAAGTGGACTTGTTTCTTTTCTTCCCCTCCCTCCTCTTACTTTACCCCAGTCAATACGGTGACATAATTTCACTGACTGTATCTACTCAAGTACACCTTGTCATCCACATAATAAAAGAAACTAAAACTACAGATGTGTTTTTAAATTTAGAAGTATGTATTAAAACATGTTTATTGCTTTGCATGTTTTTATGTTGTAGAGAGGTGGAAAAATGTTCAGTCACACCACTGTCTTTTGAGCAGATCTCAAGCAAACTTGTCATGGAAATACTATTTGGGGCTACCAGTTTCAGAACCACTGTTGGAGACAACCAATAATGTGTTTGTGTCAAGAGATTAATTTCTAGTTTTTGACCATGTTTTAGGATGCAGGCTGGAAACTACATGGCACAAGATGGGGCCCAGGACAAAGGGAATCTGCAGCCTTAATACCTACTTCTATCAGTGACAGCTACAAGTTATATGTCCCCAAACGTTTTACAAACCTCATGTGCATTATTTGTAAATCCTATTTTATAGAGTTATGTCCTCATATACTGCTGCTATATGTGGCTGTCTATGAAAACACAAAGGAGGAAAATTGCACACCATACAGTTTATGTGATAGAGTGCCTCCGAGTCATGTAATAAGTAAATAAAAGTCAGACAGGCCTCATACATGTGCCCTTATTCATTTATTAGGGATGTCACCCAAATTTGAACCGCATATTGCAAATGTGGATCTTATCTCCGTAGTTGTGAATGCAGAAATGAAAGTTGACTACACAAAACATATACTGATGACATTAAAACAAACACATAATAATGCATTGTCTTTGTCCATTGATTCCTAACATGGTGGCAATGTATTCACTTGTTTATTATTTTGACCAAAGTTCAATAAAATTTTAATTGTGTTCATCTGCATGTGGTCCTCTCCTTTGGAAGTCAGCTACGTGTTCCGACATATTAACTTGTGCATAAATTCAACAAGGCCATATGTATGTTTCCAGCTTTTTTGTGCAAAGATGAACAAAATGGACCACATCTGTGCCTAATAAGCAAACATATGCTTTTCTACAATTTACAGTTGCACAAAATGAGCAATCAGTGACAAATGTTATCTCATAAACACTAAGCTAATGATCCCTTGGACAAAAAATTAAAAACAAAAAAAACAAATCAAAACTATTTAACCACTGCTGATTTAGAAAAAAAATAAATTGACAGTATATCGTTTAAAGTGGCTTCTAACTGCAAAAAGAAAAAAAGGAAATGATGTAAGATATAGTTCCCTAACATGCAGATTTAAGGAGCAGGAAGCAGCAAAACAGTCATCTCCAGGGTAGGACAGGGACTACAGCAAGAAGCAGAGGATTGGTCAATGCTCTGTTCAGGGGTACACCCCATGAAAAAAGCAATAACAGACCCTTCAATCTCCATGCTGTTGTGGGCAACATGAGGCTCTCAGTCAAATTGGACCATGTCACATGGCCACATCTACATTGATCTTCATAAGGTCCCATTTTAAGGCATGCCAAGATGGTCACATCAAGGTGACGAGTTGTTGCAACACATCACTATTCTACTTAGTAGGTGTTGTGGGAAGTTAGCCGCTTCCCAATATATATCCTAAAAGGAAAGAGACAAAAGTAAAATTAGATGCTGAGAGCAAAACATATAAATAACCATCTGGAAAATTTTTTAAAGTCTCCAAAAATATGTCTTACAAAAATACCCTGGGGCAGGGACTAAATGTCTCTACTTCATCATCATCATCATCATCATACCTTTGTCACTAGAAAAAATATGCAATGTTTTTTTTTTTTTTTTTTTTTTTTAAACACTACAGACTCTACAGGCAAATTATTGAAATGACTTAACTCTACAGACAAATTACTACTGGTACTAAACAGAATTTCCTCAGAAAGCAAGTTATGTTCTCTGCAGTTTTTCAAATAAAATAGTTGTGACACATTAGACTAAACTGAGTGACCTGTACACTCTTAGGGTTAGGAACAAAGCTTTGAACATACAAGTAGTTTACCCACTAAATCTGAGACACTGAACACAAGCATTACTGGCCGCCGCTGTCTGCCTGTCCAACAATGCTTCCAATCATGCTATACTCTGGACACTCTTAATGTTTATGACCTCTGCTTGTTTTGCTGTGGTTCTCCTCTAACATATGTTAGAGGTTTATGGAAGTAAGATCAAGGTTTATCAATGACATCAGTGATGTTTGTAAACAGTGAGAAAACTGGTCTATATTTTCACATATACATTAAATGCATGTGGTCAAAAATTGGGGTTTTAAAGGGATTTTAGAGGATCCTTCTGGAATTGCCTCTAGAGGTTCCTATTAAGTGTTTTTAGTTTGGGGGCTACTGTAATATTGCCAGAGTTAGCAATTAAATGATTTTGCTTACCCTAACCCAACAGCAAGTATGTGAGAAATGATTAATGAGGGCAGGAAAAGCTTCAGAAAGTCAGCAGAGAGAATGCCTCCCTTCTTCATGACGCTGGTGTTCCTGATGCTGAGAGAGGTCGAGCGCTTAGGGTACTTCAGCAGGAACTCCCTACAGAGGAGCACATTAATTTTTCATTGTTTTGAATACATTAAAATGAATGAGTGCCAGTTTAATGTCACACTGACACCTATGCTAACACAGACATCATTTTAAATTCAATGAATTACAATTATAAATCATGCCATAAAATAAATATACTTAGGCTCCTTATGTAAGTGATTATCACTATAGGGTTTAACAATTTCCTCTACCATCCCTGTAACTACAACCATTTTTCCTCTTGCTAGTGATTACTTGTGCATTCAAACTGTATCAACGTAGTTCATAGACATCAACACTTTGCTTGAATTGTGTAATAGCTCATTTTTTGTCCATATTTTGGAATAATGACTATTATTTACTGAAATTACAAAAACTGCATATCACAAATTAAGAGTATAAATTATAATTTGTGGTGGAAACATACTTTGGTGGATTGTTCTCAGGTCGACTAGACCAGTCCCAGATCCAGTCAGCATTTTTCTTCATCAGATTCTCCACTTCCCGTCTTGTTTCTTGGAAGTCTTCATCTGACTGAAAAATACATCCAGCATCAACTTGGCCATCACAGATATTTCAAAACAAAATTATGCTATACAATATCAAACAAACTATTTAATAAAACTACTCTTGAATGAATGTGATTATTAGATTTTGATACAGTTCAGTGGTTCCAACAAACATACCTGTGAGCTGTTTCCCTCTGAGCCTCTCCACATAAGAAGAGGAGTCTGTGCTCTGAGTGGGCTGATGTAACAACGACACATAAGGGAAACTTTGTGAATAACACTTATTGACAATCTGTGTTACACAACACAAAAGAAAAACACAAACTGTGTTTCCCCTTTTTCCTACAAACCTGTTGCATTGAGAGCTTCCTCTGGAACTGTTTCTGCCCGACTCGTTCTGTGCATCTAGCAGCATTTTCTCCAGGTCACACTCCTGGCTGGACGTGGGGATTTGCTCCTGGCTACCGTGATGACTTGTACTTTGAGAGCCATTGCTACTGAAATGCAGCTCAACCCAGGAACCTTAAATCAAATACAATAGTCGTTACACGTGAAACCTGGTGAGTATGTAGTGTTGTATCACTGGCCTACATAGCCTGGGACTGCCACGCAGGCTATGGGTACAGTAGAGCAATCAACATGGAGGGGCTCTTAGCTTGAAGGCATTCTGTTTTTGTAGCATTGCAAACCAGCCTTGTTAACTAACTACGACGATGGGGTAACGTCTTACAGTGGTCTCTCTACGTCTTATATAACGATTAAAAAAATGTAAGCTTGAGCCTGCTGGTTTGTTACATCAGCTCAGGCTTTTCACAGGGCTAGTCTAAGCGATTTAATGTTAGTCACCTTATAGTTTCTTAATTATCAGCTAGCAACTAGCATCAACACTGGTGAGGTACTAGCTTGTTTTGACGTTTATACTTTACCTTGCAAACTCTCGTCAGACGAAATGTCCTTTTGGAGCGACATTGTAATGGTAGACACTTGCGGATCCAGACGTTTACGCAGCTTTAGATGCCGAAATCTAAGCGAAATGGTGGCGAAATCTCTATAAGCAGCTGGAAATCCAGCTACCACAATAACAATGACGCAAGACTCTGTTTATCTACAACGTGATTGGCTCTGAAAGGAGGGCACGCAGAGCAGGTTGACTGAGCGCGTGTCAGCCACTCGAAAACAGCACACACACACACACACACACACACACAGACACATCCGCACATACAGAAACACGCTTCCTTAACAACCCGAATAGACATAAGTTTCATACTAACTTTGTTACAAAAATCATGTTAACACCCAAAAGAGACATTTTACTCATGTCAGCTTATTTGGCTGAACCCAATTTATTAAAGCAGTTCCACACACCTGTCTGCAGATGGCAGTCGTAGCTCATAACACCCCCCTCTCTCAGTTTTGCTTCAGTTTGAAGAGTAAATACTGTAAACCATGTGATAAAGGTCACACATCTCAGTCTCACTTAACTATGAAACTGCACGTGATGGAATTATTTGGCTTAAAATGTAAATATAGTATGTATTTATAAAAAGCCCTATATATTTCAATATGAAATGTGCTGTGGTAAATATGTCCGATATGGACGCACTGCCTGCACTCTTACAGTGTCCTTACACCACCGTCCTGTATTGATCAGTGTTAGTTACCATCCTACAATTAAATTTGTACTTTCTGGTTTAGAATTTGCTTTCACCCTGACTAAAAATGTACTGTATTTTGACAAAGTAAAACACGTGGTATTTATTGTTTGGGACTTCTTGAAGAGGCGACTCCAAATTTGAGGCTGGCAAATTTAATTATGTTTTCTACCATGGAGATTAGTATGACTCATTATTCTTGCAAAATGAAATTATTGCTACAATTGAAGGGGGCTTATTATTCTGGGGTGTGCTCTCCTTCCTGGCAGACCATGGTTTACACAGTATATATGGAGCTTACTAGATCATTTCAAAACAGAGATAAATTACTTGGGCAACCGGTAAAGAAAAAAAAAAGCAGTTTTCCTCCTTACCAAAAAACAAGCTTGCACAAACAATAAGCAATATTAATTAAATCCCCTTTGGAGCTGCATCAGGGTTTTGTTTTGCAATTAAGCATTTTAATTTTCTGTAAGCTGTTTTGAACAGTAAGCTATTGTCTACAGTGTAGTCTCTGTAAACAAAGTATGTTTGCTCTATTTTGTCAGGGAACTGAGAGCACAATTAAGAATCACACATAGACAGTATGAAGGAGACACAGACTGATTACGCTACAAGTAAAGAGTTTCATTTTAAATTCTGCTCCCTCTAGCAGAGGAGAAAAGATGCCCTTTTCACACTGTACATGGGAATACCTGAGAATTCACTTGTAAGCCAGACAGATGGATAATTCAGAGTAGACATATTAACAAATAATGGCATAGTGGGGAGCAATAATCACTAGAAAATTTCCAAATTTTCCAGCCAGAGCCATAACATTGTGTATGGAACGACAACTGCTAGATGTCAGCCAAAGAGGAGGCAACAGAAACATTATGTTCCATATCACGTTTTTCTATAATTTAAAAACAAGGCCTGTATATTATAATAACCAAGCCTCTTGAAGGTGTTCAGCTCTGTTCAATGTAGTAGCTACAAAGTGTAATATAATAAAATGTCAGTGATATTGATTTTATCAACATCCATACACTTAGTGTTCAACAATAGCTAAATAAACATTTATGAAAACATAAGCGATAAAAAATGTATCACAGATAATATCTCAAATAATATCAAGCTCTGTGTGAAACTTGTTTAAATTTTCATGTAGTGCTGTCAGAATTTATGATGGAGGCAATATTGGCAGTAATTTTGTTAAGTGTTATGAATGTTGCGTTCCACTCCACATCCTAGCTCTCATTACAAAAATGCCAGCCAGATGGTGTATGCACCACAATGAATGCATTACACAATGTTATAACACGCCTCCATTCTCCATATTGAGCTGTTTGCCATGTATGGTTTTGACCAGAAGCATTATTCAGAGTTCAACACATAATCTGATTAATAATATGCAGTTATCAAATAACAAACAATAATATGAAAAACTTTGCCACATTTATAAGCTCACAAAAGCACTGAGCAACTGGCTTTGCAAACATCGCTGAATTTACACTTTATAAAAGCTGTAGCCATTGTGCAAAGCAGTATACTCAAAGATCTGAGAGAATAAAAAGAAAACCTCAAAGCAGCTCAAATATATACAAAAGTAAACTGTATTCAAATCAAGAATTAAAAGTAAGATTGTAATATGAAACATTTACAATCCCAAGGAAGGAAGTCCCCTCTCCTTCCCTTGAGCCCATTAAATTAAACCAGAAATTACCGTCTGGAAGTCTGTCACCGATCACCATAGATAATCTACCATTATCAGAGGTACCAGAGGTCTTTCAGGAAGAAGAAATTCACATCCTGCTTTGCATCAGTTCACCCAAGAAAGAATTAATGAAGTAATACCCAAATGGTACAAGAAATCTAATTGAACAATATTAATGGTAATATCAATGGTACAAAAACACTTCAGCTGTTCTTTGCCCTGTACCGGATGTATACCTTATGAATTTGATATTTTTTTCTCTGTAGTGTGGTTTTTGTTGTTTGAAATGGCCTTGATGGACGTCTGTTCTCTATAAGTGCCCTTCTACTTGTAGACATACCCATATAGTGTAAGATCCATTGGTGCCATCAAGGAGAGCAGTCATGATCCTTTCCCAGAAACTTGCTCCATCACCGCATGGGAGGTCCCAAGAACTATAGTGGGCTGTAAGCTGTATAATACAAATAAATAGATGATGATAAATAGACAACTCAAAATGTAACAGATGGAATATTGCATACAAATTATCTATAAAGGCTAGTTCAATTTGCCAGACAGCAATATTGCCATGCAGTGCAAATAAATCAAGTCGTCTGTGCTTAGCTTATTTGACTCGGTTTGCTACCAGCTGCCAGCGGTATCTCTTTGTTTACATGCTACATTTAAATCATGGTTTTTCGGAAAGATAAATGCAACCACACAGCTTGTTGGACAACACTTACTTTACGCATGTTCGACCAAAGACAACTCAGCAAAATGACCCTCGAGTTCCTCTTGCACCCAGCACGCACCACGTATTTGTTATTATTTCTTTATTAATTTTAATCGTTAATTACACTTATTTTATATTTTAAAATATAGCGCTCATGTTCCCGCCAGATTCGGTTTTTTTCGTTCCCCGCCAGATTCGTACCACAATGGAGTCAAAAGATACGTCACTTCCGGTTGCCATTTCTTAAATCATCTGGGAATTACCTGCACGTAGCACCACGTAGACGTGAAGTATATCGCATCTATTTTGGTTTCAATGGAATGTCGAAACGTGTTCAAAACACCGGTAAGTGCTGCAAAACCACCCGCGGAATTTTCCCAGAATGTTTAAACAATGCTAGCTCTTTGTAGCTCGTCTAGTTTCAAGTGTAAAAATAATAGCTAACTGTGTTAGTTAGCCTACATAAGAGGCAAATAGGGGCTAGCTACAAGGGGTTTGTATAATTATTTTATACAAAATAGGCCATCCGTCCACTGTCAGTTACATTACAATAAAATAATTCAAGTATTATTCAGCCTATATAGCTATCTTCATATATTTTCCCTAACCAGTGGTGTAATAATTACTCACATCTTTTACTTTACTTAAAATATACTTAAGGTACTAAAAGTAAAGTACTTATTATACAAAATGGCCAATTTCACAATAATGTATACCATATTGTTGCTGAATTGTAGTGGAGTAGCAGTATAAAGTAGCAGAAAAATGGAAATACTCGCATAAAGTAACTCTTAATTGTACTTAAGTACAATAATTGAGTAAATGTACTTAGTTACTTCCCACCGCTGACCCTAACCAATAGCCTCTCAAACATCAGCATACCAAAATATAGCTAGCTATTCAGCCAGCTTATTGGGTACAGTTGCTTCTAGTAATATCCTAAACAATGACCACAAACAATATCAACACTAAAATGCCAATAACATTTTCATAAAATGATGATTTACCTTTACAGCAGTGGAAAGGATCCTCAGTCCACCTCCTACATCTCAAATGTTTGGAGAAGGCGAATCTTTCAGTACAAATCACCTGGAAAAAAGGCCAAAGGAAACATCATCTGCTGACCAGTAGAGGTAACTGCCACAACACACTCACCTGAATCCATGTGTCAAATGGCACTACTGAAGTATTGAAGTGTAGTATATATGTCATACATGTGCAGGGGAGAATACATCTTTAAATGTTTAGACAGACTATGACCACTACTCTTCATAAGTGGAATTTGGTCAATGGTTCGGGTGCCTTAGCAGGGCCAGTCCACCATCCACTTCTATGCTGGAAAAATCTGTTTAATACCCATTGAAACGGGAACACTGTGTAAAAAAAGTATATTGTCCATAGAGGTGAAACTATATCTCATATATTGATTCCACTCACTCTGCATAATGTAATCATGTCATGTTTTGACTTTAAATAATCAGTTTCTGTGACTTATTATTCCATTGTCCATGACAATACTCAGTCGGTTTGCCTTGTTGCCTAATACCCTGTTAAAAAGAAGTAGAACAGACAATGTTGACACTTTTGCAGCAGATGACAAGAGTAAAAAGGAGAAGCAGAGGGCACATACAGATGTCACAGTTTATAGTGAGGCACAGTTTGTTCTATCTGTGTGTAGGTGTGTGATAACTGACAGCGTGTTGAAGGATGAACTGGTGTCAACAACAGGTGGCTGGTGTGGACAGATAAAGCACAATGATAGTAAGCTTGATCAGGAGTTGGTGTTTACTCTGTGTCTGTGTGTAGCTGACATCATCCAGAAGCACATGGTTGGGATGGGGGGTGTGCATAAGCATGAAGAGTAGAGTAGGCCAGACTGAAATTGGATACGATCAATAGCACAGACGGGACAAGATGGCTAAGGAAGAATTATGGTGCATGGAGCAGAAGCTTCATTTGTCATGAATGTGGATTCGCTGCAGAGCCTAGAAGCATTGTTGTAGATGGTGCTTGGAGTTTCACAGAAGGCTGGAGTATCTCTGCTTTTGATGATGATGAGCAAGGAGAATGAGTTATTGGAGTTACTTAATATTACATCCTGTATACTTTTAGTAAACGTTAACTCTCTGTGACTGATATTTAAACGAGTAAGACCCATATTTTGGGATAACTCATAACTGTTCAGCTTTAAAACTTTTCACCCTTTCGCCCCCCCACTTCTTTTCTTCTGTCTCATTCAAATGAGTTCAGTAAACTTAAGTTCAGTACCATGTAAAAGAGAATTTGTTTATAAAATAAAACTTCAGACATCAATTTTAATGTGCTCAAAATGAGCAAACACAACAGACAGACAGAGTGCAAGAAAAAAAAGCCTTTCTATATAATTTGCTTAAAGTGATATAACTCACAGTCACATTAGTAACATTAACAATAACAGCAGTCACATTAATTGAATAAAACTGCTATAGGGACATTTAGATGGAGTATTATGTGTAAAAGTGACCCACACATTTTGTGCACCAATACAATCCCATATACATACCATATACTTTCAGCTTTTATGTATGGATGCAAGAAACACATTTTACTGAAGTTTTATATTTTTCATTCGAACAGCATGACCTGAGGTAAATTCTGTATAAATTAGGTAAATTCAAAATCCATTGTGCAATACAATCCTGTTAATTTAATCACATCATTTTTTTAATTAATAGTTTTACCATATTTTTTGTTGCATCTAGAAACAAAAAGGAGGTAATGTGAATATATTAAAGCATGGATGAATAAAGACTATCTCAAAGAATGAACTTCCATTTGTTGATGCATTTGATATATTTAGCAAATTCTATATATACTATGTGTTTTGTCTCTCATTTTCCCAGTTGGGTCCCTATTTTCCTTTGGTCTTCTTGAACCCCTTCCCAACAAGCATGTTTGGCTTTTTTGATGAGCTAAGAAAGTATAAGACCCTATTAGCTGATTAACTTTATCCCCAGCACAAATCACAATAATCCATTTCTCAAGGACTGGAGATCAAGAATGGCCTCTAATAGGTCCAGTCTTAGTAAGCAGAAAACATTGGGCCTGGGAAGTCATTCAGGAAATATCTAAATTTTCAGTTTTCTTACTGATATGGTTGGTCATATCAATTTTTGCATAAATGCATTCACATGCAGAATATACACTCTGCATATTGTACCTAGAAATATTGTTATTAAATTGCATTATACACATTCAAAAAATATTAATAATAGTAAGATTTTTCATTGAGTAAAATCTTGATTGTGAATGTGATGGTGAGCAGGAGGGGAAGAGAAATCAGTGAGAGTGAGATTGCACGGGGCAAATTAAACAGGATTTCCTGCTGCTTACATCCTTCAGACTATCATTTGATTATTTTGCATCCTTATCAATTCAAGAGGGAGGACATATTATACGCCCAAGTGTGCATGATACATTGTGCTCAATCCATAATGAATGACCCAACATTCAATTAAAAACACTCTATTCATCACTAGCTATGATTTAAACTGGTTAGTATGGTCTTGATGCCTTTGTCTGATTCTGTGCGACCCTGCCTCGACAATCTTTGTATGTCTGGGATGCAGCCTGCTCTCTTTGGTCTTTTAAGTTTACCAACCTTTTTGAGAGACATGACAAGCAGCTTTAAAAAGCACTTACTGTGTTGTAGGCAGGAGAAATTAGAGGTAAATGGAGAGGACTGACTCAGGAGCTGTGTGAAAGCTATGGGAACTCCTGCCAGAGGCAGCTTATAAAGCATAGTTTTAATAGCTGTGGTGTCACAAGCATAAATCGTGACGCTCTGAAGTGGCCTTTAGAGGGGGAAATAAATCATTGTCTCAGCAGACAGCGAAAATGGACGTGTGCGGGCGTACACGCTGAGAATAGCAATCCTTAAAGTAACCGACTGTTTAGAGTTTGTAACCAACTGTAATTTACATTGATGTGGAGTGAGGTGCAGGAGACTGAAAACTAAATTCACTGATACATTTGACAGCATTCATTAACACAATTAATTCTTTATGTCACCAATGTTTTTGTGGTTTCATCATTTTAATCATTAAATACTGCCAAGTCAACTGTTTTCATTGAGTTGTTTTTTTCCCCTTCAGCTCTTGATGAATTTTTAGGATTGTAATGGGTATTTTGGCATTTCATCTCTCTATCTTTTTTGGTGAGCATATGCTTAAAAAAACTTTAATGTATGCATCCAATATGGTTGTCATTTTAATTAAATGATGCATTCAGAAGGCAATCTCTGCAGTTCAATCTTTTAAGACATACTGGTGTGCCTGGTAAAAATGTTATATTATATATGAAGGATTGTCTTGCAAATATTTTATGGTAGTAAACATACATAATGTCGATCGCTCAGTATTAATACAAAGAGCTACTCCTGCTGAAATGTTCCAACAGCTATAATAATCTATGTGTTCTTCACTTTTCTTACATTCTATGGCATGTTATGACACGCATTTGTCCCGTGCTGTTTAAACGTATCGATACCAACTGTCAGCATCAGTGCTCCAACAAAGCCTTATAATCAAAAAGATTCATCCTCCATAAATTCTTGTTGCCATAACTCCTCTAATACCAAGGTTTTGTCAGATTGTTCGTGGGAACACTATCAGCAGTCTACCATCTGTGGTAAATACTGGATGTTGTATTTAAAGACTCAGGGACATGGTTAAACCCAAACATGTGTACCACAGGAATCTCAAAACTCTAGAGTCCCAGAGACCAAGTCATGGGAATCACTTATTTGCTGTATGCATGAGAGGTTGTTGGTGGAAATGTTTGCTAAGTTAAAACAATTATGGATGATGCATTTACTTTATTTGAGATTCACATACTGATACTGGTCAAAAAGTCTATTTGTTGAAGAAAGGTTATAGTGCTGTGAAAACTGTGCTAAAAAGGAGAAGAGATGGGGCACGTTGATAACAGACCAAATCAAGGAACACGACACATTGATAAGCTTGTGCGGATATTAACCTCACAGTGTAATTTGCAGCAGCCACTCATATTTCTATCACTGCACGATTTCTGTTTGACTCCAGGGGAGGATTTAATGATATCCTGATATGAAGGGCCATAATTCATGTTAAACTGCATTCAGTATTGTTGTGCCACCCGTACCTCCTAGGCATAATTTTCTCTTCATATAATTGTCTTGTTCTTGTGCTTGTTATGAGAGAACGAGATAGGGTGTGGGGTGGGAATATATTTTTGAGTACAATTTGCTGTCATGCGCTCTTGGTATTGTTTGTACTGTTGTACAAAGATATTTGATTTGCAATAGCATTGTAGCATTTACGATTATTTGCTTTTCTAAATCTGTCTTTTCTTTTATTCTGATGACTATTGCAGGGAGAGGTTTATTTTCCAAATAACATGCATCCATTTTGACATTCCATTTCTCTTGTACATAATTTGTTTTCAGTCATGATAAAATAATTTGCCAGGTTTGTTTACACACTGTTGACATTTCAGTGGATTTACAGTATTTATAAAATATTGCATAACAAATATGAGTAAACATTTTCTTGAACTACATTGTGGTCTGTCAGTTTGAAGAGCTGATAAATGCAGTTTGCATGTGCTGTGATATGAGCTTTAGACATCTGCCTTTTCTATTACCCACATTATTCTTTTCATTTTCACAATTTTCTTTCCTTTCAGTCGGTCTTTAAATTTTATCGCACTAGGACCCGAAGCATGACAGATTGTAGATAAAAAAAAAACCACACACACAGACGTAGAAGAAGACATATCACCCATGTTATCACAGTTGTACAGTGTCAAAGTGTAAACTCACAGGTTATCACGGCGGAATACCAGCTGTAAAACAAATTGTACATTTGAGATTTTTTTATATTGCAAAACAAATATTTACTGACATGGAATTACACAAAATGTCAAAACAGAAGAGTAGTATATGCTACATTTCACATTTTTCAAACATTCAATAAACATCTTCTAACATAATTTTAATGTAATATTTACACTGGCTTTGAGCCTTAATGTAAAGGACCAACAATGCAGTTTTTGAAGTTCATGCACAAAAACCTTATTCATAAGCCTGTTCTGTTTGTTTTGCAAAGGATCTTTTTAAAAGACCTCCTGAAGTCATTATTGAAGATAGTGTAAATAACAGGATTTAGTGAGCTGTTGCAGTAACCAAACCAGAAAAACATTTTGAACAGTGTCTCTGGAAGTCCTTCGCAGCAGAGGTGACACAAAGCAGCAAGTGTGTATGTGAAGAAAAAGGGGAACCAGCAGAGAACAAACACTCCCATAACCACAGCCAAAACAAATGTGAAGCGCCTCTCTCTGTACTGCCTTCCTTTCCACTTGCTCACCCTCACACAGGGCTGCACATCTGGCTTTGGAGAGGTTTCTCCAGGCCTCACCTGAGCCACTTTGACTGTCCTTAGACCCCTCTTTTTCTTCAGGGAACATAGCATGGTTTCATTCCCATCCGAAGAGGAGGGTTCTTCCTCCATGTCGAACCCATTGATTTCTCTGCCGTCCCCCTCTTCCACTTCCCTCCCTCCTCTGTCTTTTCTCTCCAGGGGGTCCAGACCACACTTTGTGTCCTCTAAGTTGCCATTTTCTCTTTGCCTTTCACCTGGCGAGGCTCTTGTTCTTTTCTTGGCAATCTGGTAGATTCTAACATAAACCATAATCATGATGATGCAGGGTGCAAAGAAGGAGGCTGTGCTGGAGAATAAAATGTACCATTTCTCCTCATTAATTCTACAATCAGGGCTGTCCTTGTTCCCCTCATTCTTTTTCATTGTGATAAGCGGTGGGAATGAAATGATGGCAGCCAGTACCCAAACTATGAAGACTGTGCATTTAATCCTGCGTGGTGTCCTTCTCAGGTTGTACTCAATCGCTTGAGTTACGGACCAGTATCTGTCCAGGCTGATGGCACACAGGTGAACGATGGATGAGGTGCAGAAGAGCACATCCAAAGCCAGGTAGATTTCACACCACACTTTACCAAAGTACCAGTAACCCATCAGCTCATTCGCTAAAGAGAATGGCATCACTAAGGTGGCAACCAGGATGTCTGCACATGCCAGAGAGACTAAAAACAAGTTCTGAGGTGCTCTCAGGGCTCGGCTTGTGATCACAGCAATTACTACCATGACATTGCCAAAGACAGTTAGCAGGATGAGGATACCAACCAGGATCGTTAGAGGCACAGAGGTCTGCACAGTATAAGGGTGCCTGACAGACAAAGTCTCATTTTCTCTGGTGAAGATAAAACAACCCATCAGGATGAGCTGTGGTGTCGATAATGTCCGAACAGTGCTCTGTGAGGAGGCTCGGAAGCTTTGCTTGCCAGCAGTGTATTAATTGCATCCATTCAAGAACACAGCATCAGAAGATTGAGTCTCTTCATTTTGTTGACTGGAAAATACTGTTGCTTCTTTCCTCTTTAGCAGTGAGAACATTGATATCGTCAGAGAAAAATTACAAGATATGTTTCTTTATATTAAAAGACCAAAATGAAAAATAATTAAGGGAATAAAGTGAACTTTGATTTATTCCCAGTTTCCCACATCAGAAACTTTAAAAATACATCTATTCTTTAAAAAATAATTCTTCATCCACCAACCTTTTTAGACTGAAAACTTGCAGTTAAGTCCCTTGGAAGACATTTCATAAAACAGACTTACATTGTAGATAGTGCTGGCTCAGGCAGATCTTTTCATCTGCTGTGGCTGAAGTGGAGAGTACGTCTTTTATATGGGCTTGATCTGACGCTGAGGATCTGTGATGCTTGTACCACTTCAGTGAGAATGGGAATGGGCGGGGTTCATATGCTGCTGGAGATTTAAAAGCAATTTGGTGTTGCTTGCAGATCTGAAACCATTGGCTGATTATGACATTAACAATATTTTTGATTTATAGAAGTAATAACTGTAGTCTATTAGACTATAATGATTCAATGATATTTAAAGTACTAAATCTAGATTTAGTAAATCTAAAGTACAGAGTCTAGAATGTTGTAGCACTACGTCCCTGCAACATGTATCGTTTGAAGAGAGGCACATCTGTACATCTGTGAACCTGTTTCTTTCTTGTGAACTATGGCACTGGTTCTCAAACTGCCTTTGTCTACTTGTGACCATATCTACTTTTATGTACATGACCTATGGGTGCAGTGTGTACAATGTTGTATTTTACAACCTCTGTCTTTTATGTTTGCAATCAGCCACATTATTTGTGGTAGAACAAGCCATAACATACTGTATATGAGGCTCACATGCCGTTTGTGAGACAAACACACTGAGGGAGCTGTTTATCAGAGCTTAGCTTCAAAACCAAAGATCTGTGTGCCATGTGCTATTATAACACTTGCTGCTGAAATGTGCTGTCTGAATCATATAGAAAATGAGTTATGTTTTGTTCTCCATTGCCCTTTTTACTGAGACCTGTGTAATATTTTGTTTAGTAAGATTAAAACAGATATTGACTTAAACTGTAAATATGGATGATGCATAAAGAGTGAGTTGGCTGCTCATATATGAATCATTCAAATTAGCCAGTTACCTGGATAAAGCCTGCGAGAAGAAAAAAAGCGATAAAACGATAAATGAATATAGAAGAACTTGTAGCCTAATAGTGTAACTATTCCCGAATGAGAACATGATTGATGAAGAAAATCCGAAATGCTGCACGCTAGGAGTTACCTGACTCCAGAAGGTGGCAGCAGTGCAACATTTAGGATGCAAGCTGCCTTTAAAACCCAGATAAGAAGAAGATGCCATGTTATCGCGAGAAAGTCCTCCACGGGCTTCCGTTTGCGTATTTGTGTTCCGGAGGACGTCGAGCGGACTGTTGTTCTTCTAAGCAGTCGTTTTTGGCAAATAATCGAGTTGGAAATTTGAATGCTAACTGTATTTATTGGTCAAGAGCATTTTTACGGAGGTAAGATTACTCTTTGTTTTGCGATTCCCCTCAGCCACTCTTAGCTAGCAGTAACTTAGCCGCCGTACGGTAAATTTACGTCGATGAACGAGGGCCGAGGGATCTTCCTAGCCGTTTGAAGCTAACGTTAATGTTATAACATCTTACAACATCTTTCATGTAGATTTTGACTAGCCTATGTTTAACTCAATATAGGTGTAATATAGGTTACACAAGCAATTTGAGTGATTACGTTAATGCTAATGTAAGCTAGCTGACTAACCGAAGATGTTTACTTCTTGCTAATCGAATATGTGCTAATACAGCTAGCCAAGGTTTCCAACAACAACAAAAAAAGCTTTTTTTGTTCTCACACAGATGTCAGACGACTTGGTGAAACAGCTAAGCAGTTACAAAGCTCAGCTGCAGCAAGTAGAAGTTGCTTTATCCACCGACCCAGACAATGAAGACCTCCTTAAACTCCAGAAAGACTTGCAGGTTTGTTCGTCTGTGTGAATGAGACACATCAAAAGTATAGAAGCTGCAATTATTAGTCAACGAATCAATTTGTCGATCGACAAAATTAAACAAATCTTTTGAATATTAATTTTTTTGGACAATGTCAAATATTTGCTGTTTCTTGTTCCTCCTATGGTGATTTGATGTTTTGTTTGTCACAGTATCATAGTAAACTGAACATTGCTGGATTTGGTCTTTTATTTGGACTTTTGGTCATACAAGATAACATTTGAAGAGCTCATCAGCTTTTTTCTTCCAAGTATTTTGTGGTATTCTGCAGACATTGATTAATCAGTTAAACTCAAAATAATCTTGAGCAAAATCTTGGTTTCTGGATTCTCATGGACATAAGACTAATAATTTCAGATGTATAAACAACTAAAATTGCTAACTAAACTTTAACTGGGGGAAAATTGCCTGCACACTGCATGACTCTTTTTTTCATTGTTTTATCCCGCAGGAAGTCATCGATTTGACAAAAGACCTCCTGACCTCACAACCCACTGATGGTGCTTCAAGTACTAATGGGTCAGACACAGTCCCCCTGAAACATGGCTGGAAAGTGGGGGACAGGTGTATGGCTGTGTGGAGTCAGGATGGACAGTGAGTGTCACCAGCCTCTTCTCATGAAAACATTACATGCAACCACATGCCTTATAGCACTACAATTAGAGTAATGATTTTATGGATTAGTTTCTGTCAATTCATATTAATAGTTTATCTTAGGTCTCTGAGATTGTATGTCACTTAAGACAAAATACATTACTTTGGACAAAAGCATGAATACATTTAATTGTAGTCAGATAATTAGTGCATTTTGTTCTTGAGATGAATTGGAACACAACTTCATGCATGTTTGAACTTAAGGGCAACAACATTCTTGAGGGATGTTCATAGAAAATGCTCTGATAATATCTAATGTTCGCATGTGCAACATATTCACTTATCATAAATTATTATATATTATTCTTAAACTTTGCCTCTTAAGTAGAGCTTGAGTCTTTGGCTCATACTCACCTGCTTACAGACGTGATTTTTTGGCAGGGTGTATGAGGCTGAGATTGAGGAGATAGACCGAGAGAACGGCACTGCAGCTGTTACCTTCAGTGGATACGGGAATGCTGAAGTGATCCCTCTGCAGAACCTCAAAGCAGCAGAGGAGGGGAGACGCTCTGATGAGGATGGAAGTATGAAGCCCAAATCAAAGTATGTACAAAAAACATTCTCTCGTTGTGCTTAAATCATGCTTATTAACATTTTGAATCAAAATATATGAGCAGTCTTTATCTATACTTGCCTTGTGTGAGCCATAATTGGTAGTAATTGGAAGCTTGGTTGGTTTCACTCATGGGCAACAGAGCACACTAAAAAAGTAGTAAATGCACACATCCTGCAAAACATGAAAAGGTGCTGGACTAATGAAACAACATGAGAAAGAAAAATAAAGGTCCACAAACTGTAGCTCCCTTCTGAAATTTTAATGAGATATCCACCAAGAACACGTAGCTCGAAACATCAGGGCACTTACAATTCTGTTGTACTACACCATACCTAGATTTTTAATTAACCTTTTTTTTTGTCTCATGTAGACCTTGGTCTTTATAATTATGACCAGCTCCTTTTTAAATTGTATGAGTGTAATTCTACGAAGTAAGCACCAGCTAGTGGAGTAGTATTCAGTATATGTAGTATTCACCTACAACACCTTGCTTTATTAGTCCTCACTGGTTGGAAATAATCTTGGAATTTTTACACGCAATAGGGCCTTTGAGTTTTTGTTACTTTGATTGACTGATTAAAAATGGACTCTGGGACAAATTTCTAGACACATACACACAGTGGAGACACCTTGCATGTGCATAGATTACCTAAACTTCTTCAACAGCAACAAGTAGATTTCATATCCATAACAACATGTTTGTAATTATACATCATGAATAGGATTGTTCAGGACTAATGTTTCTCCTTGTCTGTCTTTTTAGGAAAGAGCAAATAGCAGAACAGAGAGAGTATAAGAAGAAAAAAGCCCAGAAGAAGGTACAGAGGATGAAGGAGCTGGAGCAAGAGAGGGAGGAACAAAAGTCAAAGTGGCAACAGTTCAACAACAAAGCCTACTCAAAGAACAAGAAAGGACAGGTAAGTTTTCTGTTTTTTTAGAGGACTGAATTTATTTGAGTGGACAAAGGTTATACTCTGTAGATGTCTAATTTCTTGCTTGATATTATATCCCACAGCAGTGCATAGTTGTGAAATCCCACAATGGGATTGCATTTAAATTAGCCGGGCAACAGCTCTGTGAAAATAGAATATTTTAAAAAGACAACTGACAAAACAAGAACACCATTAAGTCACAAGATCTTGTGATCTGGTCTTGTACTCTACCTCTAAAACCTCTAATTCACACAATTGCATGAATGTTTCAGTGATATGTAATTTTAATTTACATCATCCCTCTCTTGTCTGTCACACTGCATGCTAAAGTTGAACATTTGTAACCATTAATAATTGATTTTCTGTTTTTTGTAGGTAAAGAGGAGCATATTTGCATCTCCAGAAAGCGTAAATGGAAAGGTGGGAGTGGGAACATGTGGTATTGCAGACAAGCCTATGACCCAGTACCATGACACATCAAAGTACAATGTCAGACATCTAATGCCCCAATGACCTAATATATTCTGTACATAAAAATTCACTGTATACTAGCTATATCAGTGCTTTCCATTGTGTTTATACATGATTTAAGTTTCTCAAGTAAAGAAAGCTTTGAAAGGAATTGCTTGCACACCATTGTTTGAAATATTGATGTAGTTTTCCTTATATATTATGTGGGTACAACGAAAAAACATTTTTCCCTGCACTTGGACAAGGTCACTTGTTATGTAAGAACAGGAAGCTGTGTTTTAGAAAAGCCGAAAAGTTTGCTGTTTTTGTCCAGCTTCCACCGAGGCCAAACACTTGCTAAAATGTGTATAAAAATACACCTGTAGTTTTAGTGTGAACATTTATGGCTGGATTTTAAATACTGACCAGTTCTTGGTGTGTCTGAACATTGATAATGGCGTTGATTTGAGATGGCTGAATTTACGTTTTAATTTCTGTATATATAACAGTGAAATAAACATTGTTACCTTTTCAGTTTTTTAAAGAGTTGCCTCCACCGCATTTGGGCTGTTTTTACATGACCTTTTCATTGTGGTTCTGTCAGGCCCTGTAGGTGGCAGTAAAGACTTGTATCATTATTAATAAATCCATGTCATGAGCAGCACGCTGCAACTTTAAATACAACCCATTTTTCCATTGAAGTTCTATGAGTTTTTTGTTTGAGATGTTCGACTTTGTTAGTTCAGGATGTTTAATGGACTATGTTAACTGAAGACCTGATAGAAACCTGTGTTTTCTTTTAACAAAATGAACGCCGGGAAACAATTACAATATGTCAGTGTAATGCAAGAAACCCAAGTTTATTATCTGAATAATAATGGTAGGCTTACCAAAAAAAGACAATAATGGTAATGTCTGGGTAGAAGAGGTTTATTAAGATTCCAGGGACAGTTGTCAGGAACTGTAACAAAGTATTAGCAGGGGACCAGCAGCACATGTTTTGCAAAAAAGTCACCTTGGATGGCTGATTAAGCACAAGAGAAAACATTCTGGGGTGTGCTTCAACGTACTTCCTTAACAAAAGTCTTTTTCATAGTGCATTTTATAGTTTCCCAAACAGGTTGGGGGGAGAAAAGACCTGTAACAAGGAACTTTGTGCAAGAGTCATACCCATGTTAAGACACAATTTGGTGGTGATCTACTTAGGACTTGGACCAGAAAAATGCAGATACATGGTCATATTGAAATGGTGATGGTCATATTGTCTTATTTGGTTTCATGGATTCCAACAGGTCAGCAGTGCAATTCTATGTGTCAAATATACATTGAATTAGTGGGAAGTCTCCTAATTTCAAGGATTCAAACTTGTACTTTTTCTGCTACAATACAAAAAAGATACTGTATTAAACATTTAAGTATAAACCAAAACTAGTATTCTGTAGTGTGTATGTTGTTCATGCTACAGACATTTGTATAAGACTTTTCAATCCAAAGCACATTACAACATGATTAGAAAGGCTACATTCAATACACATGCACCATAGCTTTTTTTTTTCTTTTTAATCAATTACAATCATTTTTACTGTTGATTGTTAATAACTGATACCACTACTGGAGCAAGTGGAGAACTAGCAAACCGTAATTTGGTGTTGGACGGACAGAAGTGTGTCATAAACACAGCCAACATTAAAGATTAAAGATATGATAAAAACTAGACGCGTTATTGCTTGAGCCTTGTACTTGGACAAGTGCGGGATAGCTTATTACTGTCTAGATAAAATGAAATAGAATATGCGCACAGTGTGAAAGAGATGGTTCCTTCTTTCAGCAAAACACCACTGAGTAATGCACTAAACCTGTAGCACTGCATATGCCTCAGTGGGGATTAATTACATCAAGTAATTGGGTAAACATTAAAAAAATAATAATGAAAAAAATAATTTTAACAGCAGTTTTTTTGTTGTTTTTTTTTTTTTCATTCAAGCATGACCAAGACCTAGCTACAGTACAATTAAATATACCAAAAATAAATACTATAATCATATGCAAAATAAATTAGAATAACAAGGGTGGACTACACCACCTGTTTGGATATGACTGTGCTTCAGTCAAGAAGAGGGACACCACGTGGATCAATGATGGTTGTGGGTCCTAAAGCAGAGGTTATAGAAGTGTAATAAACATTTTGGAATGCAGACATTGTAGCCCTTGTCACTGGCTTGTTCACTGACAAGAAGTGCCTTCTGGATATATTATCCAAAGAAAAAGGGCAATGTTTTTACAAGGCAAATGGAGCAAACGTTCCCAATGGTGAGCTTCTAGCTGGTACTGTTTTTTTTTTTTTTTTTCTTTTGTGTGTGAGTGTTTTTGCTGGTTTCAGAAGATCAACTTGACTAAAGGTAGAGTTTCCCCTTCGTGGGTCCTCTACAGGATCAGTATTGAGTGCAGGTGATTCAAGCTGGCTATGGGTAAAGGGAGATTCAGGTGATTGGTTTAGTCAACTTTAAAAATGAAGAAACTATATTGGGTGAGAAGTTAAGTTTGAGGCTGATGTATAAAATGTTTCAGACTGATGTAGAGGAGCCCCTTGACTTCTGGAAGGAGACAATTTTAAACTTTTAGACTGGGTTGAACTTAAGGCTGGTTCTCAGGTGGAGTAGATGTTTCATTTGTCAGGTACAGGTGGGATTGAGGTTGGTTCTTCTTAAGACAGGGAACCTAAACTGCGAAGGAGAATGGAGCTGTAGGCTGGTACTTGGAGAGGTGAAAGCCATAAAAGACTGCAGCTGAAGTGAATGTATAGGCTGGTGCTTTAAGCAGAGAAGGCCAGTTTTAGACTGCATGTGGCGTATCCTTCGTCACTGGCTAAGCTCTGCCGGCTGCTGTGGTCGTCCAGGTCACTTGCGCCACTGGTGCTTACACTGTCCATTTCTCCATGGGAGAACTCAGTGCTTTCCACGTCAACTTCTATTTCCTCTGTTCAATTACAAAACAAAACACCAACATGAATATGGATTCATTTTATGAATCATGCAAGTCTTAATGTTTGAAATTGTGCTTTTCTAACCGTATATGGTGACAGATTTTAAACAAATATATTAAAATGATTAAATTACAAACATTAATAATGATACAAAATCTGCCCTTGTCCTAAATTTGGACACTAACCTCTGTCAGACTCTGAGCGATCAGAGTCCATCCGTGAGCCCAGGCTTTCTGTGCGGACCCTCTCCCTCTCTCCATGAGTCTGCAGCTGGGCTAGCTGCCTCTGCAGGTGTCTCTGCTCTCTCTCTAAGGTCTCCAGCTGGTGCTGACTCCTTCGGTCCACCTCTTCAAGTTTCTGAAAAGAGGGAAATACATGAGACTTAATTTTATTGTTGTTGTGTAGAAACCTAAAGATAATGATGATGATCAGTGCGTGTATGACACCTCTCTAAATACTACTCATGATTAACTGCAAAGTACTGTATATGCATGAGAGGATGGAGAACTTATCTGGTGTGCACTACTGCGATGTTAATATGTAGTTGTCGCTGCCACCCCCCCGTGCCTTCTAATAAATTATTCAACACACAAGAATAGCAAGTTGCTTGTTGGATAGTGGAATAGCTGGTGTCTGTGTGTGGGGGTGGGTTTCAGTATACAAATGAAAGTAAAGATCATTCTGTCCTGCTTTTTGGCTTCTTAGCTCTACTTTATTTGTTTAAACTTCCCCACCTTGGTCATTGGTTTTTGTTTAGTTTTGAGTAAAGCCTCTATAGACAAATTGCTCACTATCAGTATATTAGGTTACGCTAAAACCAAAGTCCTGGAGATGCACTATGAACCTGTGTAATCATAAGGGAAGGGAGTAACCAAACACTTCATGCCAATAATCACATCTGATCATGCCATAAATTAAAACAAAACAAAAAACTGATACATGCGAAGGTAGTGGCAGAGTAAGTCCTAACATTTTATTTGCAAGCCAGCTGAACACTAAAGACTTGTGTCTTAGACAGTGTCATGAGTGCTTAGAAAGGCACCCATAAATAAAATGAATTATTATTATTATGATTAATATGGTTCATTTCCTCCAATGTCTCCCATGTGTAAATATTTGCCAGATATAAAAAAATGTTCCTGTTTGAACGTACATAAATATAACATATGGCGAGCCAGACAACAACACCAAAACCAATTTGCTTGCATAACAATAACCTTTTTGTAATTATTTTAACCGTCACCCTCTTATACCAAAATACACCACATGAGGTTTGTGAGCTAGAATAAATTCTAAAAGATGAGACTTTGTTAGAACCATGTGCTGAGAGCCCGGAGTAATGTTTCCCATTAGAAAAGCAGTAAAATGACCCTGTTCTGAATGGAGTTTGGTACAAGTAAGAGTAGCATTCCTCTGTGCTTGTCCTGTAGCACAATACAGGGTGTTTCTTTCTTTTTTTTTTTTTTTTTTTTTTTACTTCCTGCAGCCGTGAGCTTCATGCTGGCTGCACCTGCTTCACCCTTTTACTCTACTACACAGCCTCTGGTTCTAAAAATACAACACAGCAGCATTCAGAAGCCACATTTCCTGGACTTCAAACAGGCAGGTCCAAAGTCAACACTTGACATCATAGGTGTTTATCCATTACCCCCCGCTGTGATACACTCCCACAGACTGCTGCCAGGACTGCTTTCATATTGCAGCCCTCAGTCATCCCTCAGCTGCTTCTCACTGCAGGAGCCTGCACAAACTGGGGCCAAGAAAGGCGAATATTTCAAAAAAAAAAAAATGTCTGGCTTAGATTGCAGCCACCGGGGGAGCCACAGTGTTGAGTCTTGGATGCTTTGACACTGCAGAATCATTTGAGCCTATCCTCAGTCTCATGTAGTTCAGACACACTCAGTGGTCCATTCGGGCAGGCAGCTCTAACAATTAGGACAGATCTGGTGCCCTCAAGACCAATAGTCAGTGCACTATTCTCACATTATCCTGTAGAGTGAAAGACACAAGACTTAATCAAAGACTTGCCAAGGGTTCAAAATCCTGCAAAGGACAGCCCTGGCAACAGCTCCAGGGTGATTTGTTCAAAGGGAAAGAAAAACTGAAATAACTGAGAAGCAACCACAATGTCCTAATGCTGAGGCCAAAGTGCCTGAAGGTGCAGTTCATTTAATAGTTCTGAGAAAACAGTTTACTGTTTAGAAGTGTCTGGGAAAACCCCTAACTTCTCTGTTTCTGTACATCTCATTTAACCAGTATTGACGTGAGGCAACTGGGTGACAATTTATCACCAAACTGGCCTCAGTTCTGTGTTCACTGTCCTTAATCTTTACATTAGACATTTAACTGAGCCAAAAAAGTTCAAATAAGAGGTAGAAAATCCAGACTTCCTCTTCTCTCCCTGGTGTTTATACCGAGTCAAGTATGATTACAAAACAAATGGGAGCAATTTCAATTCAACCTTTTCATCCGGCAACAACGTGTTGAACTAACACACCCATAGATGTACAGAATTTCAGAGTTCAGGTGGATTTCAGGCCAAATATTGAGCTTTCTTTGTAGAGAGTGGAGCTGCGCTGTGATCACACCTGATGGACAGTGAGTATCTGTAAAGCGCAGCAAACCAGAGACTGTTGGCCACCATGAGTGAGAGCTAGGAGACTGAATACAATTTTCTTCTAAAATACAAAACAGGATCAGACTATTGACTGGTGAGGCTTAGGTTTTCTTTTCCATCACTATGGATTCACACTGGGTCTCACACTGGAAAGAAATGGACCCTCCCTTGTATATCAAAGTCATCCTTTATAGTACTCCAGATCTATATCTGCTGTCAATACAACATCAACCGTTTTTTACTCAAGGGAACGGCCACAGAACTCTTAATTCCAGATATCTGTGAGTGAGACACACATTTGCTTTGTTAGTGTTTTCATTGCTGCAGGGGTTTCCTCAGACTACCACACCTTGATATGTGCTTTGGCCTTGTTGAGCAATCCCAGCGTGGTGTGCCGACTGCAGTCTGGTCCCAGAGGGATGAGGGACTTCAGCCTCTCCAAACACAGGCGGAGATGTGCTCGTCTGGGGGAGGAGACACAATCAAGAAGGGTCATTTCCATTTAGAGACAGCATACATGTGAATGAGAGAGTAAATATGCATGACAAAGCTGAGGATAAATTTTCCAGGCTAATGTATTCTAGTCCTCTGCACTGATCCTGATTAGTCCAGTTATGATATTTCCTCCTAATCCAATTTGATTAGAATTGTAATAGTTAAGGCAAACATCTATTTGATTGGTCCTGATTGATTCTAATTATGATACCATTAATCCATCTGTCATTAGCAATGTCACAGTCAAATTATTGAGGCACTTGATTTATCTGTTTATCCATGTTGCTAGTTAGCAACACCATCGGATACTTTTGAAATTACATATAGATCTGTCTGGCCCCAGATTTGAAAGCTGCTGAGGTCAGCCCAATGCTGTGTTTCTGATCTACCAAGGCCTCTGGGCCTGTGGTCTGAATGAATGCAGAAACTGGCAAAGGACACTCACTATCCTTTCAAATAATGGAGTAAAATGTAGGTCAAGTTGTGATGTCATCTCTTCTCCCTGCGTTGGCCACCATTTTGTAAGAAAAAAGAAAAAGGTACAATACGAAATAAGCATTCCTCTAGAAAATGCCCTTTCTCTCATCACTTGAGCTAAGATTCTCCCACACATGGCTGGACATTTAATTTTAGGATAAATGTGTCGTGACATTTGTTTCCCCCTCAAAGCAGAGGCTGCCACATCCTGGAGCTATAGAAGCAAGCTGCTGTTGGATTTGCAGCTGAGAATCTCTCAGGAAGGAGCCCTGTTGTCTGGAAACAGACGGTTCCCGTTTGCTGACTGGGGAAATGTCTGCATGTCCTCCAGGAACAGTGCTGCTACTGAGGCTGCATTACACCTCCCTTTTATTTGCCTTGCAAAATGCTATCGTATACAGGAGGAGAATTTCTAGTTGTTGATAAAAACGCCCTTTCTGGTAGTTCTGTGGTGATAAGCTGAATTATAGGGCTACGGTACATCTCGTTGTGAAATGGTATGGTCAACATGTTTAGCATAGCATCAAAATATGCAAACATGGCAGAATGGAGAAGGCTTTGGGTTTTATCAGCTTGAAGCTCCATTTTGAGCCTGCTGGTGCTTGAGATAAACTCCCTGTGTAGCTACAGCAGTTTAAAGACTGCATCTTTCTCCTGCTACGGTACAACTTTTGCATGAGTACAATGTGAACTTGTCACACATATGTAACAAAAGTTGAAGGCAGACAGATGTAGGAATCTCTATGATGACTTCCCTTATTTCAACCTCTCACTATTACATCTTGTTCCTTTTTCATGGCCTTTCACTACTGTCTGTTTAATCATAGACATGCACACAAATCACCTCTTCAGTCTTGTTTTACTCACCTATTTTTTTCAAGTTCATTGTGTGCTGACCTGTTGAAATTATAAATATAGAAACAAAACTGGATTACATGTCTTATTAATGCAAAATACAGCACATTATACAATTTTATTATTAACCACTGTGTATCAGAGAGGATTTGAAATGCCTTTTGTATCACATACATAAATGAAGACAAACATCATATTCACATCGACTAAATTTCATTTGAGGACCTTTTTCAAAATAATTTACTTACCTATTGTGAATATTGTCCAATTTCCTGTTTTTGAATTTACGTTGTTTCTGTTGATGTGCAGTCTGGTTTGCAGGGTATGTTGAAGCATACCCATGCTCACATTCTGTTGATAAAGAAGATTAAGAGGATTACATGTATATATAAATATTTATAGTACAGTTTTTTAAAAATGTGCTTCAAGCAAAAAGCTTCATGAAGGCTTGGATTTGCAATGATGGGTACGACCTCATTTGCCCTAAATTGTTCATTACACCTTCATATGTGACAAAATAAAAGACAGACAGCCCTTTTTGGAAAATATTAATAGCCTATTAATACACTCTATGATTGACATTTATGATGTAATTATGTATCTTGTGTGAGTTGGCCAATCTGTACTTAGCCCACATTAAGCAGAAAAGTGGGCCATGAGAAAGAATATTTTGTCAAAACTCCTTTCTATTCTACAGTACTGTGTTCTTACTGTTGCTTAAAAAAGGCCTACAGTTCCCATGACCCCTCCTTCCCAGTAACATACTACGTTTAACATGAACCTGTGTGTGATTGGCTATTTGCAGTGACTCTGGCGCTGGGAACATGTTTCCCGACCAATGAAAACTTTACAATTTGTTCCATGTGGAAACCATGTGAACAACACATACAAGGAAGCAGCACCAGCTGCCTCTGAAAATGATAGCTAGGCTCTCAACTGAAAATGTTTAGAGGAAATGAAATCTGAATCACATCGTTTGTAGATGCAAGAAGGTCCGTGAATGCGACATTTTTTGAATGGACATGATATTTTAAGGGAAGCATCGTGAGGAGCTGCGAGAAACTGAGATGGAGGATTAAAGGGGACATTTGGAGTCGCAAACCACAGTGTCTACATGTATTAACCTAGATGTGCACATATAAGCCTGTTAAAAATGATATGACATGAAATCCTGCCTGCTCAATTAAGTCTCCCATAGTCTGCCAAAGACCAGTTTTAGGGGAATAAGATAATTTAGCTGCAGGCTATTGTTGCAATAAAAATCAGTTTCTGGCGATGCATTTGCTTCCTGAATTTAAAAATGAGCAAATTTTCCGGCTTCTCGTGAACTGATAATAATTTGAAAGTGTTAGGTCGATTAGACAATAGTTTTTCAGGAGCAGGTGAAATATCATTGGCTGCTGACGGGCCAGTTCATCTGTCCGCTGCGCGTCTTTTGTCGCCTTCGCCTCTATTGTTGTCTGCTCGGCGCATTACATGGTAATATCCCCTACAGCCCGTGTTTACTTACTTCCGTTGTTCTTCTCGATATTTTCTATGTAATTTGCTGCATCGAGCAGCACTTGTACGTTCTTCATAAAAGTGCCGATTTGGTCCATTGCGGAACATTTGGAGTATAAAACGTCGCTGAAAGAATAGTCGGACATCTCTCCGAAATCCTGCTGGTCCATGGACGCATCGGACTCCGACAGGACCTCCTCGGATTTCAGCTCGCTGTGCTGTAGCACGTACTTTACCATTTTGACTTCAAGCTTTGTATCTTTTGGGGGGCTTTGACAAAGAAGCAGCGCTGAAATTGCACTCCTTGTCCCGTCTGTGCACTGAGCGGATGACTGAAATGAACCAGGCTGGATGGAATTGCAGTCCTTAGCCTCAGCCACTTGCCCTACTTGGTGGATAATCCCTCCCACTAACGCATGCACATTGCATTCATTGTCAACTGTGCCATAATAAATCCTCATTATCAATACTGCAGGAGAGTAACAAACAACACACTTATGTGCAGTGACATTCTGAAGTAATGCCTGCTTTCTTTTGTGACAATGCTGCTTTATTTCAGTTGACATAAACTGAATAATTACCTATGACAAAATAAGAGCTGCCTTTCATGTGCACACAGTTATGTCTGAGTTTATGTGAAAAGACTTTAAAAGTGAAAAAGCATTTAGAGCACATGGCAGTAGACAGTATCAAGTCTAATCAATGGTGCAACCTGGATATCAGGGACAGCTGCCAGGGTTAGTCTCAGTTATAAATATGTAATCACTTGAAGCTTCTGTGTTATTAAAGGGCTCCCAGGCAGTAATACCCTAATATTAGAATCACCATAATATAATCTGTAATTAATTTACGTTTGCATTTGGGTGTCTGATGTAGTGTTATGAGGTGATTTCCTCACTCCCCAATGCAACCCTAAGTCAATAGTATTCAGGAGTCTTTCGCTGGGCATGACTGCAATATATTCATATGATTTTAGAGGCAGTTTGAGATTATTTGTCTTGATAATCATATTGTTTTTCCTTAGCTGTGTCCTTCTTGAAGTCTCGTGTTTTTGGGGTTTTTTTCTCAACCACTCTGGGTTTGTTGTGTAATTTTCCTGTGTTCCTAAATTTACATAGAGATAACATGAAAGTAATAAGCTAGTGAAATTATGCTTATGTCAGAATAAGAATCGCCCATCCCTTTCAGGGTGTTATAATTCAGCGGACAACACGATTTACATGATAGTGAAAGTGACCATACTTTACTAGCCTTTAAAGTCATCGCCCCATTGAGGGGGAGAAAAAAAAACTAACCTTGAAATTGAATTTACTTCTAGCTTAATGGTCAACTTCTGTTGTCCTTTTGACGGATTAAGAAGTCATTTTCCCCCACACTGTGAGGGATGAAGGAGGACAGAGGGGAAAGGGCCTGCCTTTACGAGGCCAGCCATGCGTGCAGGGCTGTGTTGTGCCTCTGAGACAATGGGTGCAGATGGCTGGCCCGCTGCAGATGTGGCCAAGCCTGTAACGGACGCCTGTGAGAGAGTACACCCTCCCATGGAGTCTATTTCAGCCGCCTGCCAAGACCTGACACACACAGACAGTCCTGATCTGGACGCTGAAACAGAGACGCACACTTTAGTCGCAAGAACAGGCTACATTAATGAACAGATGCAAATGTGCTTTATAAAATCCAAACAAAAGCAGGTCTGCTTTTGAAATATGGGTGTTTTCCTGTTAGTATGCATTTTCCATTTACTGGAGCGTTGTTAATGTAAACGCAGACCTCATCTACTGCTACCTTCGTGCTCAAAAGGACAGATAAGTCGAGTCAGGCATGGACAGAGGGTTCCGTGGGGGATGGAAACTGACAGTATTTCGCCAGGAAAAGGCTCAGTGGTGCTGTGAGGCTCGTGTACAGACTGACTGTGCGTACTGCACACTGACAGCGACAGCGTGGAAAGCTGACCCGCTGTAGGTTGGTGTAGAATGTGACCCCAACTGGAGTAATCTGAAAAGCCTGAGGATTACACCAGTGGCTCGGCTGTCACAGAGGAGGCAAAGTCACACGTTGCTGGTGTGTGTGTTTATGAAAGAATGTACCAAACATCCCATCCCCTGATCTCACACAGCAGAGAGTACAAGGTCTATCTATTTATCTACCTACCTACCTACCTTTCTGTCTATTTATCTATCCATCTATCTATCTGATGCTGGCCTGGCACATGCTGGTGGTCTGTTAAGACGGCCGTCTCAGATTAAGCATTGTGCAGCAGTAGTCCCCCGTTGTTTTGAAACAATAGGTGCACTTTGCCCTGAGGTCACAGCAGAAGGACACCCCAGCAGGCCAGACGTGTGTCACCTGCTTTGTCCTCCCCTTAGCGCTGTCAGGACATAGAAGAGCTCAGCGCTAAGCTTCGTCATTCACACATTGTAAGGGATTGTTCAGATAATAAGTTTGGATCCCGGCCGGCGCTGGTCATGCTTTTTAGTTAACTACTGAAAAAAATTCAAGGAAAAGTTGAGAAAAAGCTTATTCTCGTATAATTCCCTCGACTGGAGAAAACTAAATTCCCCCTAATAATTTATTCTCAAGAACTGCCACATGTTGACTGTTTCTTTAAACGGAATCTTCATCAATAAGCCTTACTTCCACATATGATGTTATTATTATTCTAATTTTTTATATGCAATCAGATGCCCTACCTTTGACCTCATCTTCCTCTCCTTATGTCATCTCACAGGAGAGGTGTGTGTAGGATGGGGGTGGTGTAGGTATTGATCTTGTCACTCCCCCAACATGAACACCTGTTGGAGACACCAAATCCCCTCTTTGTCTCCACAGCCCCCTCTCACAGTGAATTACCATGGCAACGCCCATTCATAACATAGCTGAAGACTGATTATACAGCTTCACATGGTCAATTATCGGTGAACGGGGTGCATTGTTTTAGGGGGACGCTGCTTTTTGTTGTTTAATAACGGGGAGGCTGTGGGTAGTTTTCTAGAAAGCTTTATTTCATACTTGAGGTGTTATTTTGTCTGTTAGAAATAGATCTAATCAGCTAGTTTCACACCACGCCGGAATGAAACATAGCACATGAAATAAACGCAAGTACACAACAAGATCAGAAATCTGTTCATATTTAAAAGTACGTTTGAGTAAATATAAGAGGTGATAACATCAAATATCCTTTCAATAAGCAAGAGAACAATAATACCGTTATGGAAACATATCCCAGCTTTTATTACATCAGGTGGAACGCAATTTTAAAGGACTGACTTGGAGACATGGTGAATGTAATGTAAAGCACCGTGGACAAACCCAGGCGATACAAATAGCAATGTAAACAACAGAGGAAACACAAGCACTAGGTACACAAATTACCGGAGTAATACAGTTTGTAAACACAATCCGCTGTGCATTTTGAGTTAATAAGGAGCTTAACTAAGGTGGATAAAAACATGATAAAAGAAGTGTTAAGTATTGTTATTAGATTGTACTGTCACATTTCTATGTTTCATTGTTTAACATTTGGTTTAGCGTAACAAAAGAACTTCACAAAACAAACTATGTACAAAGGCAAAGAGTTCACTCCCTTTGAGTCAAAAACAAATCATTCACATTATTGACTGGGATGTAAATATATGGTCCTCTAATATACTTTAGATCAAACTCTTAACAGTGGCTACAAAGAAAAGCTTTCCACAGCATATTGCCATCAACTGACTATCTGGACAAAATTATTAGTCAAAACACCCATCACATTCAACTTTCCATTATTCAGGCTCGGCACTTTCCTTGTCAACATCCAAACAAGTAGTGATTTTCTGTCTATTCTGTAAAAGTCCAACTTTGTCACTCATGAACATCAATATTCAGGAATCATCACTTTGCTGAGCTCTTCCTGTTAGTCACAGTCAATTCCTTGTCACAAGTACAATAAAGCAGCAACCATGGGAACAATGCCACTGACATAAATGTAAAAACATGAATTATTACTCTATTATCAATCACAGCATGTTTAGTATGAGTTAGTATGTAAAGTAAATATGTTAAGAATATCAGATCATTTATTTACCTATCAAACACTATATTGTAATACCTGTAATATAAACCAACATATATTATTACAAGATAGTATAACTATGAATATGTTCAAATACAAATCGTACTTCTTATAAGGCTAAACGTTCTATAATCTTAATATGTTCAGCCACTGTTACACTACTAATGTGATTATAACATTTTAAAATTGTTCTTAGTTTTCAGTATACATTCAACAATGAACTTGTGCAAAAAGAAAAAAAAAGAACTCACAAATATGTAGCAGGCCCGATCTGATGTATTTATGAACTTTAAAACCTTGTGTCCTATGATAACTATTTTTAAACCCATTAAAAATATGGGCAATAACAGCCACAGATATGCAATGTTGCATTCACTTTTCATTTGATTTCGTTTTACTGAGCCTTTCAGGAGTGGTCAGTCACAAATTCTCACAGGGAAGAAAAATAACAGATATTACCCTCTGCTGGCACAACTTGGAAAAGCACTCACATGAAATAATAGCTGTGAATGAGGGAAGATGTGCAGGATGTGAAAAACAACACTGTCCTGGGAAACTTTCTGACTAAGTAATAGTCATTTCTCTTATTTTATTTCCCTTCGACAAGCTGAAAAATAAGAAGGCAATTCAGATGTTTTCCTAGCAAAACAATAAAAGCCCTCAGGCTTCTGTTTTTTCTTTCTCTTCCTTCTTTTTCTTGCTCTTTTTCAAGAACGAAGGTGTGCGGAACTTCTTTTTCTTTTTCTTGGGGGACTTGGTTTGGCTCTCCGGGGTCTGAGCATCACCCGTCTTCTCCTTCGTTGTTATGGAGATTTCCACCGTTTCCGAAGTGCTCACGCTCAGCTTGGATACCTCGATGCTCAGATCATCCTCTGTCTCTTCCAAGTGGTCCTTCCCGTTGGGTAATGTGTCTGTCAACAGATGAAACCAAGTCAGTGATGAGGGACGTGGATAAAAAGTGCAATCACACAGACAAGGCTGTAATAATACATTCAATTAAATCATGAAGGCATATCTTGTTCTTTTATAAGATTATACCAGAGGGACATAAAACACAGACACAAACAAGCAGCTACTTCTAACACATAATTTCAGTACCCATTGGCCAGCTAATTACCTTGTTTAGCTGGCGTCATTATGGGAGAGAGGGAGAGGGAGATAGTTGAGCCATCAAATGTGGTCATCTCGTCTGCATCAGTGGCATCATCATCTTCTGTAAATGGATTAAAAGTCATCAGATCAGTTTTTTCTAATGTAATGTGTTCTCAACAAATAATGGCAACAGATAATTTTCTTCACCATCTTAGTTTGCCATTTTCTAATTAGTACTACATTCAAATTACAACTGAAACAGATAAGAATGTCACTATTTTTTGACAGAAAACAAAGTACTTGGCACATTCTGAGCTGATGATGGTGCTAGATAAAAAGTTTTATGGATCACCAAAGTGATTAAAATTCATCCAGAAGGGGATATGAATGTCTGATTCAAATTTCATGGGAATCCATCCAGTAGTTAAATATAACACCTTATGGTGGCACTGGAGAAAAGGGGGAGGGAGACCAAAGTCATCCTCTGGGCAACATGAATGTCTGTACAAAACTTCATGGCATACCATCCCATAGTTGTTGAGATATTTCAGTCTGGACCAAAGACTATGCATCCATATACCCCTGCTGCTAGCATGGCAAATCAAAACAAAGATCACCTAACACTAGACTGCTTTTACAACGCTGCTGCATTTTATTCATCTCTATTTTCGGCTGTCTTCTCAAGATTGACATATTATTGTCACAGTAAAAATAAAGGTGCTACTCTGATACACAGCTGTAGAAATGTTTTCCTCCTACACACACTTTTTTCCTTTTCTACAGTCAAATACAAGACATGAGTAGTTTGACAAGACTGATGTCTTTGCAGCTCATCTCTCACCATCCCTGTGAGCTGATTTCACAACTCAGAGAAGAGTGAAACCATGGACTGACATTTTTGTCCTGGTGGCATTTTTGCAGGAAGCTCCTCATTTCTGTGAATGTAGTTCCAACAATTCCTCCAGGCAGGAACCAAGGACTATGCCTGGACTACAGGCTAATGACATGAGTTTTTAAGTTGTTGCACTAAGTGCAGCAAACTTGTGGAATATATAAAACTCCAACAAGTAAGATAGCAGACCTTGAAATGTTTGCATCAGGACCAAAAAGTAATAATCAGATCATGTAATTACAACTCAAATTCCCATTCAATAATGTCTTGATATAATAATTATCCAGCAATCTGCATTTAATGAGCCGTACGCTCCAATTTTAATTGTCCCCCCCGTTGGCCTTGTTTGGTGAAGTCAGAGTCGCTGTTAGCCTCTGAGATTAGCTTTGTCTCTGCATCTCAATTTCATTCACGACCTCTGTAACCCCAAAGGACTAACTTCAAAACATCATACGCTCATAATATACATGGGATGATGTCTGATTTGAGCCCTTGTAAACCCAAGAAGGATTAAATTAAGTAGAGGTTTTCTATGCCTCTAAAGAGAGATGGTGCACTGTAAGGCTTTGTAATGGTAAAGTTTGACCCCTGAAGAAAATGTACAGAGAATAGCAATGAGTACCTTCTTGGCCTTGCTGCTTTCTCTCCACCATGCTCTTGTATTCCTCCAGCTCTTTCTCTGTAAGTTCATTGAAGGGGTTAGGGGGAAGAGAGCGAGTCTGTTCCTCATCCTCAATGATGAAAGCCTGATACAGAGGAGAACAAAGAAAGATGTTATTACTTGATGTGACATCTTTTGCAGTAAATAGAAGTGATTTCTCAGATGTAAAAATGAGGACTGGTTATACATTCATGTTAACAGTTTTTCTCTCAACAATTGTATAATTAAAACCATGATTTCTCAATTGCGTGCAATTCTCAGATCGTTTTCACCACAGTATATGTATTTCTGGCTGCTTTCATACAGAACTAACGATCTGGTGCAGATATCTTCAGTTGATCCAGTGATCCGTGTCTTTAGCCGCTGTGATCAATATCGATTTAAATGGTTCCAAACGCAACAGGATATTTCACATGGTCTGATTCTTAATTCTTGGGTCTGATGCTTATTTCAAGGTCTGCTATCTTACATATTGTAGTTTTATATATTCCATAAGTTTGCTATATGAATTAAAACAAGTTTCCTCGGTGGAACACAATGTGTTTCTTTTCCTTCTACTATGTTGTTTTAAGCAAGAGTAAAGGGGCACGGTGCTGGGACGGCAGCCGATCAACATGACATAAATGTTTTGAATGAGTGTTGTCCTTTTGCAGGACAAATGCTGCTGCTCAGTATAAAATGGTGCGGTGGTCGCTCTTCACGCTTTAAGAAATGTTACAGTGTTTACAAATGATCATCATACTCACTGGTCCTGGGATGGTGTCCACAACAATGCCTGCTAGTAATAGAGACTTTGGTCCTGCAGTCATCTGGTCACCTCTGTGCTGTTCTTTAATCTGAACAAATTTATCCAGAAAAGTCATATTAAACCTGATTCAGGAATCTTTGACTTAGCAAACGATATCTTAACACCATTCTACACCTGCCAACATGAGGTGCATCAAATATAATTACCCAAACACTCGGGAAATGACAGTATAGCTCTTGAATGGATCAATCCATCAGCTTTATTATTGATTCTGTTTGGAATGGAGCTTCAATGCTTCAGGGTTTCTAGTCAGTAGAGCGATTAATCCATGAATTGATAAATCGTTGCAGTCATTTATTCAAGAAGAAGCACTGAATATTCACTGATTCCAGCTTCTCAAATGTGAGGATCTGACGCTTTTTATGTCATATATGACAACAAACTGAATATTTGGGGTTTTGGGGCTTTTGCTTGAATAAAACAAACAGTATGGTAGCATCAGCTCAGGATGTGGCAAATTATAATGTCCACTTCTCACTTTTTCTGGTCATTTTTTTCAGCAAAGCCATTAACTGTTTAATCAAGACAATAAACAGACACATTAATAAATAAGGAAACTAACTGTTAATTGCTTCCCTACTTGTCAGAACACATTGGTTCCTCTTAACAGCATCAATTTATTGAAAAACAAATCTAGTACCAGTTTCTATGGCATATATCATAGAGAATGCAATGTTTAATCCCATCTCTAATCATGATATAGTAGTAAGAATGAATGAATTTAAGCCTTTGTAAGTGTTGTGTGAAAAGCGTAATGATGTTTTCAACTGACCCGGTTCCTCTTATCCAAAACCTCTGTGGGATCAGTGTTGAGTGGGACAAATTGGTTGGGGTCCTCGATCTTTATTGGGGTACCGATGCAGTTGCCTGGCTGTGAAGATTTCATCCACTGAGAGAATAAAAATAGAAATTCATAAGAAAGAGCTTAAGAAAAAGGCTCAAAGATTTAATAAATGCATTTATCAAAACTGCCACAAGAGGGCAGGCGAATATAAAGGAATAGCAGCTCCCAAGCTCACAACTTCCTTCAGAGACCAAAACCGAGAGGATTGGATTAGTCAATTTCTATTTACAGTTTGACATGAAAATCAGCGCACCATGGTTTTAGTCCTGGGGCTGACATCCCCGCTGGGTGACTGTTCAGGAACATTGACCCTCAAGTAGCTGTTTGGCGAGTTGAGCCACCGGGTCCTTTCTCTCTGCTGTTTCTGCACCATAAACTTGAAGGGGCTTCGCAGGCCCAGCTCGCTGTCCTCCGGTGGCACAGCAGACACCGTGGCAGGGATCTCCACGTCGTTCTTAGAGCGGGGCTTTTCACGGACAATGGGGTTCCTGTAAGAGTAGCCTGTTCTGTATCCCTAGATGGTCACACAGAGAGGTAACGTCATTCAAACTTACTTACTGAACAGTTATCAGTTACAGAAGAAACTGCTTGCAGTATTTTGCACCATTCTCTCAGTATTCCCTTATAATTAATTAAATAGGAAATATGAACTATAAAAGATACAAAATTCAAAGGATGCACTGGCCACCCAAGATCCGCTTACACAATGCTGTTAAATATTTAAACCCTGCTGTATATACAAACAGCATTTTTGCAGACATGCCCAGTTTCAGAGGGAAAAGATAAAACTTTGGTTTGAAGGAGTGTGTTGTGTGTTGTTAACAATACATCAAAGGCCGAGAGAGACAACTAGAAAACTACTGATGGGAACTCGCAGTATGTGCAGAGTGCAGTTTGAAGCTGGCAGTGCACCACTACAATCAAAATGAAAATTGGCGTTTTCTCGCAGGCGGTATGACAAGTTTGCCACAGAAAAAAAAAAATCCCGCTCTGGGCTTTGGCTCGCCACAATGTAAGCAAGCCATCGAAAGAAATTTTGATCACAAAATTGTTCACTGGCCCCCAGTTGCACAGTCAATTTATATTTATAGGCCACATTATCATTTGCATGAGCAGTAGGCGCCTATTAGCACCTTTCAGCTCGCCTAGACATATTAATTAAGTTTAGTGTGTGTAGAAAAACCTTCATCCATGATGTATTTTGGCTTGAATCTTGGCTCATATATAAAATACAGAATACAACAACTGTTGCATTTAAATACATTTCTGCTCAGACAAAAAGCAAATGAGACACACTCAGTTCAATATTTGGTGACTACTGGTTTCTGTTTCAATAACTCGTTCCTTTTTTACATAATGAACAGAGAGATTTCTATGAAAGGAGACACTTTCTGAAGATTATCAAACTGACTGACACTCTTACTCCTCATCGACGCTCCTCATGGTATTTGAGTTATCTGTCTGTTCCATCTCCTTTTTTGGTTTAGGAAAATAGGATTTTCCCATTTTTGTTGCTGTAAAATATGTGTGTGTGTGTGCAGGACCATCTCTAAATCAACTTTTCCCTCCAATATTATTAGCTATGACCTTTAGCGCCGCCAGGGCTCTTGTTGTCTTTGCTTTGGATTTCCCCGTTGGGATCATTTCCGACATCATTTCATTCAGCAAAACTAGCTCCTCCCACTGGCTTGGAAGGACTAGACGTCCTGTTGCAGAGAGTGTAATGGCATTTACTCCCATCACCATATTCAACAGTCTTTGAGAAAACGCCAAATCCTATTTCCAAATTGAGTCCACTAGAGTCCTTACACTAAGTGATTGTGTGGTCTGTGCTGCTCTAACTGCCCACAGCATGCCTCACCATCTGGAAGCTGTGATTGAGAGGGTGGCCGGGCTATGATCACACAGAGCTAACACAGCTGCAGCCCACTCCAGCCACAGTTGTTAGCGAGTAGCTCACTGAAACAGACACGGTCTGACATCTTCTGTTTCCACAGAACATGTCAGGCGCTGGTCATTAGCAGCGTGGTTAGAATAGCAGGGTTGAAAACTGCAGCACAGCATAGAAATTGTGAGGGTGTAATAGGACAAGCTGACAGGCTGTTAGCCACAAACAGATCTGTGAGCTTAACAGGTTCTCACATAATTACATGAGTATCTGTAATTGAGGTGAAAAAATGTTCACTCAGCAACAGCTATGATAAAACAATACGATTCAATTACACAAATCATTCAGATTACATTACCAAAAACACATCCAGTTTCATTGTGTTGTCTAATCAGACACTTCCTGGGGAAGCGCATGAAACAGGAAACTCAGAGCATCATGGGTAAAAGGCACAGGTCAGGGTTCGCTCACCAGGTTGTCCAGCATCCTCATGAGGGACTCGAACTCTGCCTCGCCCACTTTCCACTTGACCTCATGGTCCATCACCACCCCGGCAGCGGCCACTCCCTGGGTCAGGGGTTTAAGCTTCTCCCTGTCCAACAGCACGAGGTTGTCCATGCCGCCTGAACACCTCAAAGCATTCACCTACAAAAAGACACGTGACACCATATTATTCTAGTAACACAATTCTTACTTTTGGAGTTACAAGCCAAATTATAATTCAGTGCATAACTCATGCATTCATTAACTTACTTAGACAGAGAGCGTCCATCTCAGAATGTTAAATATTCTCTCTTCTAAGATACAATAAGATTTTCATTTTAAAAGAACTGCATGTATATGTGAACTGAGCTGTCAATATGTGCCAAAAACAAATACAGTCCAGACACATGAGGATGATGGAAAAAGCACCCCGACTGCCTCCCAGACATAAAGCAACAGGAGTATCTCAGAAACACTGCAGGGCTCCACCTGGCTCTGACTGTGAACAGCACATATTTGACTTAGCTTTGTTCAAACATACTGTATCCTCGATTCAGTTTTGCTTCCATTATAGACACTGCAGTCAAGTCTGAAACATTTTTTTAAAGAAAGGAAAATATTTCTACAGATGAATTATATCAGTGATTTATACGTATGAAGTTGACTTATTAATATCTACAAAGGTGTATCAAGGTCATAGTCACGTTTACGAATTGCTTTGACCTGAATGGTGCTGTTACATTTCATTACCAGGCAGAGGTGGTATCAAAAATAAAAATCAATCTTTCTGTACCTGGATTTCACAGGCTTGTTGTGAGTGGTACACGTAGTGAAAAGCCTCTTCTACTGTTTCACCCAAAGCAAGAAGCCCGTGGTTCCTCAGGATCATCACCTGAAAAATACAAGAAACACTTGAGATGCCTGATGGCCCACCACAATCCCTATGATGAGCCATTTTCACATAAAAACTCCAGACAATATCTGGACCTCTCACACATGCAGCACACTCACTCTTGCTGTGAATTGTCCGCACAATGACCAGCTCTATTTAATCAGACATTACAAGGACTTTATACCAGGGAGCTTGCAGGGTAAAGTCTGTTTAATGTCCGGTTCAACTGATTCAGACATTTGAGTTCACACATACTGCTCCTCCGGGTAATGTCCAGAAAAGTTCAAGGTTGCAGTGCATGTGTGAAAGCAGCTACAATACACTGAGCAAATCCAGCTGAGCTATGGCATTAGCACATCCAGATATGCTAATGTGAATTCATTAATCCATGTCTGTATTAATTAACGAATGTTTCCTTATCAAAACTTGTCTTGACATAATACAGGTGTAGTATTAATACTATCTCTGCATCTTAAATTCAGCTTCATCTGCCATAAAACAAAATGTACTGTTCATTGTGCTCTTCCTCTTCCGTGTGATTTCACAGTCCAAACACAAACAACTGTCTCCCTGAGCTGAAAATATGAGCATCAGGAGCTGAATTGATTATGCCGACAGGTGACAGCATTTGGGGTCTACCTATAAATCCTCTTTATGAAGCTGATAATGTTTTTTTTTTTTTTTTGGCTTATTCTTTGTCAGAGAGGAGTTGATTCAACTCTGTGGTAGTTCTTGAGGTTATTTAGTGCTGCTGCTGTATTGGATTATATGAAGAGGCGCTTCTAATATGTAGATGGTTAAAGTAATACCTCATATTTTGGGGGAAAATGCTTATTTACTTTCTGGTGGAGTTAGATGAGAAGATCAGTACTTTCACCTTCATAGCTGTCTGTCAAAAATAAGGCTACAGCCATCAGCTGGTTGGCTTCACTTAGCATAAAGACCAGCACCTCAAAAATTCATTAGCTAACATTTTATATCTTGCAATTTCCCTCAGCTCCCAGTCTTTATGCTAAGCTAATCATCTCCTGGCTTTAGCTTTGTATTTAGCACACAGATATGAGAGTGTTATCAATCTCCTCATCTAAATTTCAGCCATAAAACAAATAAGTGTATTACCCAAAATGTCAAATTATTCCTTTAAAATGTGTTTCCAGTATTCTGTTCCCTTCATATATGTACAATGTTAAATAATTAACACTAAGTACAAGAAAAATCATAATTTTAGATAAAATGCTATGGTTGAAGCTGATTAGCAAAAGACAAGTATTACATTTTAGTAATAATTTGTCTGATTACATTGTATGCACATGTATTAATTTATTTTCATTTACAAACCAACAGGTGACCTCGTATAAAACCAGTTGTGCATACAGCATCACATAATAATTGGTGCCTTTTTTCCAACCAGTTGTTGAAAGCTGCTCTATCCCATTTAAAAACTGAGCCTAGTTTGACAGTACCTTGGCAGTAGGGCCCAGAGCTTTCTGAAACTCCACCTTCTCCTCTTTATTATCCAGGCTGCCATGGTAACCAAAGCAGCTCACGTCTCCCAGAAGCAAAGCCTCCTGGGAAATGGGCAGGATTCCATATTTCATCGAGGACACCTGTTAACAGGGGATAAAGGCAACTGAGACTGTGGCGCACCAAGGTCTGTGAGGCACTTTTTTTCGCTATCAGGCACAAATAAAACTTTACACAGCGATGTTCATCATGTGCTGTGCATTTTACAGCCAAGCTTCAAAGGAAATGATAAAAGCATGTTACAGGGTGTCTGCATCTAAGGGGGCTGCTTTTAATTCAGCCTTCTTCCTGTGGTGCAAAATAAGCATTTAGCAGCAGCTTTTATCCTTTGCTGAAGTTGAAGCTCATTTAATATTTGCCTTGAGTGTACTTACAGCAGCTGTAGCAGGGGTATGTATGTGGATGATGCATCTCACATCTGGGCGCATGGAGTAAATGGCAGCATGAGATGCAAATCCAAAATGGTCTATACCCAGATCAGTAGAACCCTGGTCCACCACGTCGCCGATTATGTTTACTTTCACCTACATACAGCAGAAATAAAAACACCAGATTTCGAAATGTGATGAATGCCAGTTGGCGGTCTACTGTTGTTAGTAGTCGTTGTTGTAGTAAGGCAGTTTAGAAGAATGTCATTTAATACCTAGTTAGGTAATTAATACAGTATGATTGAGTCATTAAACCTTGTGGAGTCTTTTAGTAAACAAAGTAATGTTTACAGTCATTCATTTCTTACAACAACACATTTTGTGTGTTGAATGTTTCCCTCCGCATATTTTTAATATTTTGGAATCTACATTGTTTACATCTGGCACATTACTATTTTTCTTGCTGTCACCTGTCGATCTGCGGATTAGTGTGAAATCATTGGCAGGAATGTGTATCATGTCACCCACATGCTTTCTGTGTGTGGGTGTGTGCAATCTTGTGTTCGTACATGTCACAAACAAAATAAGGACCCACACATAAAAACATTGATAGTACAACTAGGAGTCAAAAACTCCACAGTGTAGCTTTAAGGCAGAATAACTTCATTGTGTACCTTCTGTACATCTATATTGGTGCAAATATTTTTCAAATGCTGCATTTTATCGATAAACATCAAGACATGAATTTATTTTAAATATCCTAAAATTCAAAACATATGTGTCTTTCTATTTCATTTCATTTTTCGTTTCTGTTCTTTTCAACAATTTAGATTCAATGTAAAATGCCTCACGTCTTGATTGCTTTAATCAGACTACTTACTATATTTAGATATTAGTTAGTTTACCTTTCAGCATACATCTGACAATGTCTTCCTGTACTTCCACAACCTATTCCTTCATAACACTTTCAATCTTAGGGTATTCATTCAATGGATTTACATCAATGATGCTCAAAATAAGACACTATTAAATTATTCCAGTGCAAGTAGTATAACTCATGACAACTCATTACATGATAATGCATTGTTACTCACAATTGGAAAAAGACAACACACACACACAGCCATTGTGCTTACCAAATTTGCTGCCGTCACCTCAGCGAAAGACAGACCTCGTGGACTAATAAGAACATGGTCCTGCTCTTTACTGACACGCACCTAAGGCAAAATGAACACGTTGTTAGAGTCCTAAACATCTCTAGGCTACAATAACATGAATGTCATGAGTAAACTTCCAACGTCCTGAAACATCTGCAGTGTTACTACAGTGTATTATCAGTGTTTGTTAAGCTCGTACAGGAAAGGAGACACATATGATGCTTCTGCAACAGTGTCTTCCCTATAAATTCATTCTTGTCAGGTTAAGAAGCACTGATGCCACAGGAGACCAAATCTCTACACTTTAAAAAGTTCTTTAAGTTGAGTTAGAAGCTAGTCAGTATAGAGAGACCCATCTCACCTATTCAAGGGTACAGGAAACTTTGAAACTACACAGGAAAGCTCTCTTCTTTCAAAAATCAGCATGTGGGTTGATAAAACTGACTTTCTAGGCTTTGTCTTTGGGGAAAATCTGAGCTTTACTTCTTGACATCTCAGGTGTTCATCACATATCTCAGTGTGAATTCCTGCTTTTGGGGAGATGTTCATATTCACACATCTTGCTTTTCTAAACCATAAATAATATATGGTTTCTGAAAATAAAGAGGTTTTCCCCTTTAAGCCTTCCAGGATCCAGAGAACACGAGGCTCACATAAAGATACACAAACCTTGTGCTGCATACATAAGCAGGTGTGCACTGGAGCGTGATTGTGAAGTTGTACTCACAGTAATGTAGGAGCTTGTAAAACGAGCCCAGCTGAAGAGGTCAACAAGCCTGTAGAGGCTGGCCAGCCTGCAGCGACTCTGCTTCTCCCCTTTAGCAAAGGAGGGAGTCTCAATGCCATACAAGTCATTGACTGGACTCACCATCCCAAGGCCTGCCACAAGACATAACATAGATGTATCAGCAATATTACATTGGTAATTTTTCAAACATTTACAAGGATGTTACACATGTTTTGCTTTACAGAACATATCAAATTAAAGATCCCAGGAAACTTGAGTCTCTACAGCTGAAGCTTAAAAAAGGCCTTTCTCAGAACTGCCAACAAGAAACTGAAGGATATTTTGGACTATCACGCCATATAAGGACATTTAATGACAGGACCCTATCTTTTACAGCCACTTAAGCTTTTTAAAAGAACAGGGCTGTCTTGGCGACTTCACGGCCATTTCCTACCATGGGATTTTCCAAACATTTGCAGTTCTGATAGTCAGACTTTTTAAAATGGATCTGTTCTTCAGGGTGCTCTGTGACCTCCCTAGAAAAATAAGGAACAGAGGTTATGCTAACATAATTAGCATTGCAATCTCCTGTAATTCATCAGCAAAATGGTCATGAGGGCAACTTAATAGAAACACTGACAATGAAGAATGCTGTAAACAACTTTCTGCCTTTTCTGTTGTTTCAGGGTTGTTTAGTGTCACAAGAATCTGAGAATTAATCCTCTGACAATGAAGATATTCAGCCCGCATTATGCACATAGACAGAGTATACACACTGAATGACAATCAGGCCCAAAGGGAGACAGATGGAGACATTCACACACACAAACACTGAAACACACTGCCACTCACTGATGGGCGAAGTCAAGGGGCCAGCCCCTCCCAAGGTGCTGGCCATGACCAGGTCAGCAATCTGTCTCAGAGCCAGGAGACCTGTGGGGGTGTTGCCCTTCGTCAGCTGGTCCTGAATCAGGCCTTCCAACTCATCTTTAAACACCTGTAGATAAAAAAGAAAGACTTTTATCTTTTAGGGCGGTGTAACATGAGGTGAGGTAAGATGACGGTAGGGAGAGGAAATACAAACACCACTGTGAAGCTCCATTAACCTAGCAACTCATATATACACAACCTAACCTTGACCTCATTCCAACACCTCCTCAGGATGTGTCAGGGAGCACAGCATGCTTTCAGATGCCCCTTATTACAACTGTACACAAATCACGACAGACCACTAAAGACTTCTTTGTAAGTCTGTGAAAAGGGTTTTCACTAGAAGCGGGGGGGATCGCTTTAAACCTGACTATCAATTTTTGCCATCAAGACTAGCCTGTGAATCTTGAAACAGGACTATTTTCCTGTGTGCTGCAGCTAAGCTCCAGCATTCTGCCTCATCCCACCACAGTTCCCATGGTGATGAGATGAGGTCTACTTGTTGGGCCTGTTATGCAATCGCAGATGAGTGTGGGCTCGTCTTATTTCCGTGCACTTCAGTGGCATGTGCTTATAGCACCGCCTTGTACTTCATCTAAACAGACTGCACTGCTCTGTTTATCATCCTTATGGTTTATATCATACTGAGATAATATCATCTATTATATACACACAGTTGTGAGTTTATTAGGTACACTTAGCTAAAGCTGATGCAATCTAACACCAGAGTTCTGCGGCACATCCTACCTTCGTGAAGGTCATGATGCTCAGATTTTGTTGAAACTTTTAGATGGGTGTTGATGCAGCTGCATCATTTTGTCCAGCCCAGTTATGTCTGTGAGGGTAGGCTAAATAAGTTTAACACCTCTCTGTATAACGCAAGAAGAAAGCCAGCAAATGTTTTGCTTGAAAAACAACCGAAGATTAATAGATTATCAAAACTGTTGCCAGTTAATTTTCTGTCGATGGACTATTTGATTAATCAACTTGAATTGTTTAAGCTCAAGCTACAATACACATATGGTGTACAGTCTATTAAGTGTGATTAAGAAATAGCTCAGATGCTCTATTTAAAAAATGAGTGATTAATACTCCTCATCTGTAATAACAGACACTGGAAGTTTATCTATGACAGTAGCACATTTCATTGTAGCTGCAGTTTAATACTTCACTCCTATAGTATGTTTATAACCTAAGACAATAGCAATAGTGGCAATATTTTACACAGTAAACTCGCAGCTGAACCCATACCTCTATATCGGAGCATATAGAATGACGTTCACATAAAGAGGAAAAAACAATGCATTTCAGTCAGTCCTGAGTAAAGGTACAGCATGTCTCTCCGGCTCTCTTACTCATACACAGTGAAAGCTTGTGTGTAGGAGGGCACTTATATGGAGCGGCAGGCTACATACTGGACTCTGTAGGATCTGGGTGACCCTCTTCTTCTGCTCCATCATGTTGAAGTCCTGCCTCAAGTCCGGTGACATGTTCCTGCTGCGGAGGTACTCAGGGTCGTTCTCGTCCACTCGGTCAAAATATCGCTCCTTGGAGTTGTTGCTGGACAGGGACAGGGTCAGAGACCCCGCCGTCTGCCTCACCTCCACCAGACTCATGTCCTCACTACACGGCCTCCTACTCTTCCTCTGGAACCTGCAAGAGAGCACAAAACGCCACAACTTACTTCACATCCAGGCTGTCAAGGCAACGGGTGTTGTTTAAATGGAAAAGCTACTGTATGGATGCAGTGGTGACTCATGTAATTACAGGGATGGAGACAAAGAGAGGAGAACATTGTTATGTGATTGATGCTGCTTAGTACAAGGCTGTTAATATGCAAAAATAATGATTTAGTCACAGCTGCTGTAAATATAATACAATCAATATATTTACAGAAGTAAGTACAGTTTAACAACACAACAATGACTGTGAACGTCTTAACTCCCAACAAACACTCTTACATTGACTTTCTCTCACCTATTGTGTTTTAGCTCAAAGGGTCTCTGTCTCTTCTCCACTACACAGATGGAGGCCAGCTTATTAAGTGAGAGGTGAAAGCAGCAACAATTCCCCCTCTTCTACTACTCAGCCAGAGGCTGTAAAACATTGTCAACAGTAAACAAAGTTAGGCCTCATGTAAATCGGTCAGTTTGAATAGCAGTTAGCACCTTAGGTGCTGCAGTGTTACCTGGATGTGGGGGTGGAGAGATACATGAGATACAGCCAGGACCACATTACATTAGGCCTGAATGTGAAATAGTTTCAACACACTAAACCAATATAACTCTTTCACTGCTGGTTTAGCAGCAGCCTTTTATCCAGAGTACTCGAGGCATGGTATCCAATTACAACTTTAAACCATTTATACTACGAAAAGTACCGCGAGAGGATGATATAGCTACTTTGAGACTTGTACAAGCTTCGTAAAAACAAAGCGAACAAATGAACCCACGAGGAAAACTGTTACTGTAAGTTGGAAATTACCTGAAACAAAGTGCCCAGCTCGTGAATCAACTGCCTCCGGACGATGTGATGTCGAATTTCTCCGACAGAAATGTGGCTGCACGTTAAACAGACCGGTATTATTCCCGATTCGGATACATTGTGGAGGTAAAAACAAAACAAATAAAAGCTTGCAGGGGGCAACTTGGTGCTGCTACAGTATCCAGACGCAGCAGACTGCCCGCTACGGGTAAGTAGTGAGTAGAAGAGTGGAGAGAGCCTGCATGGAGGAGGATGTGGGTGTGTTTGTGTGGGAAAAAGGAAAAGTGACCATGTGACTTCACTTATCCACCCACTAGGCCTTATATATTCAGCGGGACAAAGGAACGGCCACTCAGGACCGGTGAAGCATTTTTAGGCTCCTCTCTACAACCACACTGTAGCTTAGCTGCACGGGTTTGTAGCGACCTTATTTCTGTGGCATGGTTTCATCTCTGGTGGCATCCCTAATATCCCTGAAGGAACTTGTTATAGGATTTTTACAGTTCTCAGTGGGAATTTGAAGCAGAGTTTGTGATTTTTTGATTAATCTTCTTCTCTTCCTCTCCCTCGCTCTGTGTGTGTGTGTGATTCATTAACTCCTGCCACTTCATTTCATGAATAACTGAGGCTCCTGTGTTCTCACAGCAGTTCAGTGGAGGGTTTTATCAAAGCTATACGGCCCAGCCATACCGAAACAGAGCACTTCAAAGCCAAGAGCAAGTGCTTCCTTCAAAAAAAGTGAGCGCCTCCACTAGAAAAAAAGTTTTCCAAAATATAGGATGTTTGCACACAGAAAGCAATGAAACACAGATGTTCTGTCAGGGAGGAGAGACTATACTATTTCTGATTCTTTTAGTCACATCACACTAAATCCTACTTCTACAAACACAACGTAGTGTGATCACTCTCATGTGCCAAACATAAACATCAATATATATGATTTAAAATATTGTCACTTTGGGTTTGCTCACCTTTAAAGGTGAAATGACCATTGCTGAATGTGCTGGCTCTGCTCTCTTGGAAATCATTTAGCACATACGTTCATGTAATGATAATATAGTGGTAGTAATAACACCAACTAATGGAGCCTCATGCTGGGGTTTTTCAAACACACTTGCATGCTGCTCTTCTTCAAGTGAATTAAATTGGTTCTCTTACTGTAAAAGGGAAATAAGATCAAGATTAAAGTGAATACGAAGCTGTGCAGATTTATCCTGCTAAAGGGAGCAGGGATCCCTCCTCTCTTCTACCCACCTCTCAACTCTTTTCTGCCTTGCTGGTCAGTCTCTCTAGAGAGTATTGTAGCAATATTCAAATGCACTCCATATTAAGTGAATGCAACTCTGGAATCTCTCATTTTCTCAGCACCCTGCCCCTGCCAGCCCACAGAGTTATTACCCCCTTTAATCACACACAAATATCGAGATTTTAGGAGTAAGAAAGCGAAGGGTTGGATCACCGACTGACATAACAATTCCAGGAAACAGAGTGGAGTCTGGGAGGCAGAACAGATATGTGGACATATGGGTTGATGTAATGAAAAGCAGAACTTTCTCACTCCGGAGCAGTGTGACCCCCTCAAACCCTGAAACCCAGCCTCCCTGTTTTTGGCTGAGTTCCCACCGAAACAAGCTTAAATGTCTGCGCACACACAATCTCTCTCTCACACACACAGACGCACAACGTCCTCCCACCCGCCAGCCTCCACATTCTTGCTGACTATTTGAACTTTTCAGTGAGGGCAGTCTACCTTGGAAGCATTGAGCAAATGTCAGATGTTATTAGGCGATGTTTCATTCATACAGATTACTGCTAAGGATATTGATGTCCACAGATAAAAGCACACCTTTGTCTTGTCACAAACTAGCGACTCCACTGGAAATAATCTCCAAATGCAGACATGCAAATGCTCCCTAGATAAACAGAGAGATACCAACATTAAAAAAATAATCTTAATGTTGAAGGAGCTGAAAAACTTTCTCTCGTGCTAGCTTGGTTGAAGGAAGCCTAAGAAATGATGACATTATAATTAGCCTTTTTAAATAGTTTCTATAGTAGTTTATTTATCTTGTTTATTTTTCTGCATATCTCGTTTAACTTTCGTTTATTTTATCAGTTCTCCTCAAATCCCCCCTGCGGTGGGTTCCTGTTTTCTACAGCCATACTGGTGCATCTGCACAAAGTAGATTCTCATTTTATATAAACAGTGAAGGCTGAGAAAAGAATGAAAAACAAAAGACAACTCAGAAAGCAAAACACAAGAAAAACTGCAAACTTTGCTGAGACAAATTCACATCTGACTTTCCATTAGAAGGGTTTAGAGAGTAGTGTGAAAGCTGTAAATGTGTAGTGCTAAATGAGGAGACATTGTGTGAATCCGTGTAAAAGCCGCAGAGAAAGACATTAGCAGAAAGAATGATGAGCAGTACCATGTTGTTGCTGAACTTTGGTTGAGTACTTGAGAAAGAAGTCTGACATGATGGCAGCCAGAGCATGTTGTAATGAAAAAGTGGGAATGCCTGAAGCCACTCTTTGACCGGTCTTGTCTCCGCTGCTGATGGGTTTGAAGAGGTTTATACGTCAGTGAGGCTGGTGCTTTATCTGGTTTCTCGGAACAGGGAAAAGCTTTGTCAGGGGCCTGACGTACGTAGCTGCAGACTGAACAGTGAGCGTGTAGGGAGAATGGTCATTTTTTGTGCTGCAGTCTTATTATTAAAACTACAAACTGACAGTAAGTAATATAATCATAATGATTGAGCTCATATTCACTGTAAATTGAAATTAAGTAGAAAAAAAAAAGATATTTTTATTCAAGTGTCATTCACCCAAAGATGCTGCTACATGGGCGTAGAAGGCACTACTTCCATTACTTTGAGAGGCAAAAGAAAACAGAAAGAAAGCAAGCCAACACATGCGTCACACACATTATCTGAGATATGAATTTGACAAATTAAACAAACGATACTCATACATGGCTTCTATGCATTTAACAAAAATAGAGCTTTCGCAAAGGTCTTGTATGTACCGTCATCTGCCTTCATCTGTCATATCAAACAGGGATGCCCAGAAGGCATTTTCAGGAAAAGCTTAATTTGAAGTTCAGTACAGTAGAAAAAAATGCATTTCATTCTCATCCAATCAACATAGGTGACACTTTCTGTCCTTTGGCCTTTTGCCAAAGGCAGAATGCCATGTGTAGATGGGAAATGCAAATAATGTCCACCCCCTCTTTAAAAAAAATCAGTAATTTTATAAATATTGAAATTATGCATCAGTGGAAGATCACGAAGTACATTTGATGAGTTACCCTTTATAATGACATTTCATGAATTATTTAATAAGAATCATATTTATTTGATTAAATATACATTTTGTACTCAACTCAAACCCCCAGTTTGAAATGCAGACATTGCTGAGATAACCCTGATGACATCACAAGGACATCACGGTCATTTTCTCAAACTGAGCAAAAGCTCCCACAGAGCCACGGGCTGAGAACAGTCTCCATGATGAGTAACCCAAATTCATGTGTCAAATTGGTGAAGTTTCCTTTTAATATATGAGATTCTATTTACTTTTTCCATTATTTTCTTAATCTGTCAGTTCTAATTGTTGGGATAGTGCAGAACATCACACCATATCACTGTATAGCCAATAACCGCACACAAGTGCTGTTTTTGGAAAGCTTCATGCAAACATCAACCAGTATTTCATTATTTTGTATGACTCTTTTTTTCCTCCATAATTCTTGGACAGTTCTTCTTAGATTGTTACTAGTAATCTCAGCACAATCTAAAAGATGATTTGTATTAATGCCAGACTACATCAAACCAGACTGTTCTGTGTGAGTGGATATTATTGTACTTAATGTCTCCTTGTTAAATCAGATGGATTCCTCTCTTACAGCAGTTTGTCTCCTCTGAATCTCCCGTCTGCTGTTCAAACTGTCAGGAGGAAGAACGTGGTCTAAATCCAGCCTGCATTCTCAGGGACCACAAATGTCACCAAAAAACACTGTAAGACAAAAATTATGCAGACTATAGAGCTTTCAGTGAATTGTTCCTCATGCTAAAAACGTCACCAGAGATTTATTGTTTTCATAAACGGCATTCACGTTCATTTTAACATTCAGAGCTAAAGATCTACATTTTAATGATGATTAATTTGCACGGGCGAAGAAAAAATGACAACTCTATCTTCGAGATCTGTACCAGCTTGGTTGCCATGGTAACCAATGCTTATGCTGTCTCTTGTGTAAGGCAAAATTAGAAGGAGAAGAGTGAATGGGTGCCAGATAGCGTCCACTATTACAGACAAGAGGGTGCTATCTGTACATGGCATGAAAAAGTAAAATTAGAACTCCAGTAGAAATGGAAATACAATGAGGAGAACTTATTACCTCATTAGCAAATATAACACTGGTTGTTCTGCCTCCTTGACTGATTGTTCTTTCTTGTAATTACAGCACAAGGTACAGGGTCATTGTATTTCCTCATAAACCAGAGCTGTTCTGTGTTGATTCCCTAGAAGATTGAAATTGCAACTGTTTCCCTTCCAACTACAGACATCTTTGAAATATGTCAGAGTTTTGCCAGCCTCCACCCAGATCTCCATTTCTGATAATTATTCTTTGGCCACTGGGGGCACCTTATTTATTAACTCAATGACCCTTACCCCTGAGTCCAGGATAAATGATTGCGACTGTTTAGAGCCATATGACAGCACCGTAATCTGGGAAGCTTCATTTTTATTTCCAGATCCAAATATTTGGATATTTTAAAATAATTTCCCCAGTAATCATCCCCACACAACTGCGCACTGTCTGGCCTCAAAAACCTGAATGTGATCGTGGATCACAGAAAGTTTTAGACCACATTTTACATTTTAAACCCTGAACATTCACATAATGTGAGTGTTCACCCAATTATCACTGGGACATGCAGTTATCTGTGCTATTCTCCAGTCATTCTGCAATGCAGACAGTATAAATAAGTTACAGCAATTCTATTTAGACGGCTGTCTTGCTGTCTCACTTGATGGACATTTGGACAATTTAAATGATTGATCAGTACATTATGTAAACCTCCACACTGTCAAACTCCTGGGAATGGTTTATTACACAGAGGAATGAAACGGCATGCAGACTGGAAATAAGAAATTCCCTGCTGTAGTTTTCTAGGAATACTGTACGTTAAAATACACATTTGCATTAAGCAAAACTTGCACACAAAGCCTTTGCATGAACTTAGCGAGGAAGGCTGGAGAGAGAACTTATACCACCAGTTTTTATTTCTGCTACAAAACAATGCCAGTGTTTTTATGAGTTCACACAGAATATATCACTCCACAACGTGCTAAAAATGGTCCTGCTACACTCCCACAGCAGGGTGGGTGGCAACAACACAGCACACTTTGAACCTGAAACAATTTACATTGTTACAGTTGGATCGGTGCCTTCACAGCATTTGGGTGTAGAATCGCATCGGCACACACATAATCACGTAATCACACACGCACGCACACACACACGTACACATGCACAAACGTTGCAGTATAGTGTGGAAACAGACAGACTTTATTTACCTAAGTGGAGAAGCTGGCTGTAGTCCCTACTGTGGTTGTCTTTGGATGGCCTCCATGTTGCAGATCTAGTGGTTAGCGTGTGGTTCTCTCTAACTGAGTCTGAGGTTGCGGTCTGGCTAACAAATCCCTTGTATGTTGTCACATTCAAACCAAGACTGTGGGAAAATGAGGTGGTGATTTTCAGTTTAGTAACGCTGCAAATTTCCTGTAAACCACACACATTTATGCTAAAACCTGACATTTACTGCAAGCTAGGAAATATTCGCATTTAGTGCAGTAAAAGAATACCATTTATTATTAAACTCATTCACTGAGGAGGTGATGACATCGTAAAACTCAATCTAACGTAAAATTCATAAAAGGAAAACTGTGTAAAAGAGCAAACTGGAAGAGGAACAATCCATCGCACGGGTGAAAGGGTTTGGGTCACGACCTGCCTTTTTGCTTTTACGGCTGTCTATAACTCACATCACCAGGCACACATATTATGAAATCCTGCGCTGCCCCAGCCCCACATCTAAAGTCAACAAATGCTTGTTCAGAGTAATGCTTCTAGAGGGTGACATTAATTGAAAGCAGCTGTTTGAAACCTCTGCAGCTGGATTTGTCAGTGCAGCTGCAGAGAGGCCAGTTTAGCAACTAAGATCTATTGCAATGTTCAATCTAGAAAATGCTTAAAAAAAAAAAAAAAAGAGGCAATCGAGTCTTTCTGTTAAAAACATTAATGCACTCAGAAATTTTTTACAGTATATCTATAGAAGCCTATCACAACTTGTGGCTAAGACATTACTTTCTCATGGACCACATCCTTTATCTGCTCTTAGTGTATTGGAAAATAACCTCAAACTCCCCAAAAGCTTCAAAGCCCGCAGATCAGAAAATTGCACCATGCCATATAACTTATTTGCTTTGATCTTAGCTCCAGCAAATGCCTGCTTCAATGGCTAAAGAGGTAAAAAGAATACAACTTACAGTGTTGGTCCTTTTTACACTTATCCTGCAGGAGAATTCCTCCCGTTTTACTTCAAACCCCCACGGTTCCACCAGTTGCTAGAGAGCTGTTTACATTATCACTTTGAAGAGGGTCATCTGGTTTCCCAGAAGAGAGCCAAGTGCTGCTTTGCCTCTGATCTCCTGAACTCCCTCGGCTCCTCTGTGTCAGCGGCTGCCTTTTCTCACAGGAAAGCAAGGAAACTTGTCAGTGGAGGTTCTGGAGACCAAGCTTCCAGATGGGACCGCACTGGACTGAAAAAATGGGAGGGACAAGCTTCCACCCCTCACATATATACTAAATATATAGTACACATGATTTAAAGCACCTCAAAACTAAATGTCATAAAGGAAATACTTAATGTTTTATTAAACTGGAATTACCAGCAAATCAGTGTCTAACCATAAATGGAGGAAAAGATTACAGCAGGCATAATTTTTCCTCTGCATATTGAGCATGTTCTAAATTTTGCTGTTGAGGAGGACATTCCACACAGTGAATGCTTGCCTGCTATCACCTCCTCCCACATACTCTCTTACAGTGAATGAGTAGGATGTGCTGCTCTCCCCCTTTACTGCGCCACCTGAATACATCAGGGGATCCGAAGAGAGCACGCTATTGCTGTGCAGAAGGAAGGAATAAAAGGAAATGGCTTGCTGTAGGCAGTGGGTTAACAGTTTGACTGAGTGTAGCAACGAATGCACAACGATGACGGGGTCTTCTTGGTCTCGGTGTAGCTTGTCTTATATACTATCAAGAAACAGGAAGAGTGTGAAATATGTTAACTTCTTGCGCAGATTCCTGCTAATTCTGTGTCAACAAGGCTCTGCTGTGATGTCTATAATATGATATCTATAATATTTATGCTCTCAACTAACAGATTTTATCAATCTAGAGAAACTCCAGATGTTTTGAAAGGGAAACCAACAGGAAGCTGTCCTCGGGTGATTTTATTTTCGTTTGCAGCAGCTGATGAGTTAAATTTAGACATTTCTCTCTTTTCCCACCCACTACGCTGTTGTTGTTGTTGTCTTTGCGCAGGCTGATAAAACATTAATTTCCTGAGCTTTCTGCAATCACTGAACCACACCCACAGGACGGCTTCAGTCAAAGAGTGCCCTCAACGAGGTCAAAGGTCACGGTCCGATGACGGCAACTTATTAAAATAAACTTCCAAAAATGGTGGCTGTCGGAAAAAAACGTTCTCCATACGAACATAACTGAGCGGTTGTTGCATTTTTATTACACCCACACACACACACACCCCCCCCCACACACACACACACACACACACAAACGGAGAGAGACAGAGAAAGTTTCTGAAATCATGGCATGTGTGGTGAAACTTGTCAAACAATATTCCTACGCTACACTGCCATCTAGTGAGGAGTCGGCAAACATAATGACAGTAAAAGATGTCGCCTCTCCTCTTGTGCCCCCCCCCACCTCATCACAGATGCTCTCTTGCTCTCTCTCTCACTCTCCCTCTCTATCTGTCTCATTTTGTTTTTGGACAGGCTGAACCAGCTATCTGGAAAATCAAGAGAATAAGACGCTGGGGGCAGTGGAGGCAGGGAACGTCACTCTGTGGCTGGTAGCTTAGTCCTGTGAGGGTCCCTGCTTCAGATTTGAGCAAAACACTTCAGCTTGTTTTGGTGAGGAGTGTCAGACAGTCAGATACTTTGCATTGATGAGAGAGCTATAATTGCAAATGTGTTAATTTGAAGTTATTTTGATAACTAGATTTTATATGAGTAAGACTTTTAATTGGTTTAATGAGAAAAAGCAAGACTGGAAATGACAAAAATAGCACACCATCACTAGCAATAGCGTATATGCAAATGTGACATGAGTCTATTAGATTAGCATATGAAGTTGTTCAAATATATACAATAAATCATACACATTAGAGGCCATAAACGTCAAACTCTTTGACTATATTTCTTCTTTTTCCTAGCATATAGCATCCCCCCCCATAGTGACCTTTAAATAAATCAGATTCATGAGTATTTAAGCATAAACATGGCTTCAGTATACGAAGGATCTTCTTCCGGTCACAGAGAAATGTGGAAACATGATCATAGAAATTGGCTACAACAAGATGTCACTCATATGAACGAACACGACAGGTATCTTGATGTAACAGATATGACAAAAACAACAAAAAATAACTGAGTTTCATCTGACACAGACCGTTATATAAGCTGCATGAATGATCTCGAAATGCTTGAATTAAATTAAATGAGCATTTACGAGCCAAACTTTTCAAGGAGCAATTAAGATTGGATCAGATTCATTTTCTGTTTAAGATGTAGGTCTAATGCTTAGCTCTGAATCTCAGAAAAGAATGAGCAAAAAAAAAAGGAAAAAAATAGAGAGAGATTTTGCCCCCTTGAGAAGAAATGGGAATATTAGTGTTTCAATGAGGTATCATCACTGACGACCAAATGTAATGTAATAGGCTGTAAGAGGCTATGAAACCAAAGAGGAGTCAAAGGAGCGACACATGTCGAGAGATTTTTGCAGCAGACATTTTACAGAGGAACGCTTGTACCTAGTGACTGTGACTTGTCAGAAGCACTGGCATCAAACCTGAGCATCACTTCAAAACATGCAAACAATCACACACACATTTGAAAGGCTGATGTGTGTACGACATCACCTTAATCTAGCATTGGAAGGATGATCATCTGATGGCACTGGCAGAGATAGTCTGGGACGAATGAGCTGCCTCTTGTCAAGAAGAGACGCTTGGAGATGAGAGTTCTGGTACTTTCTTGAGCTGCTTTCATTTTGGCAACAGCACGAGCATGCAGCACCAGTGTTTGACTCTGCTGCTGCTGTTACTAATCACAGAGCCCAACAGTTTGTAAATAAATCAAAGCTTCTCCCTCGGGGCTACAGGGCAACGCTCTTTGTATTCAAGAGTCTTTGCAGTGTGCCTTGTTCTTGTGTTGTGCTCTTGTCATTCAAGCACTCGCCAAGCCTTTTGCTTTGGTCATTTACACCGCCCGCTCCTTCGACGGAAACACACAGATAGGATGAAAATGTTAATCAGACTCCCCTCATTGACTAGCTGGACCCCACCCCACCCCCCCACCCCCCTGGCCTCCCTCTACATCCTAACCAGAGCTCAGTGCCTGCCCTGCTCACCACAGAGGGAAAGAAAAATGGCTCTGATGTAAAAGGCAAAAGCCCCAACTGGGGTTTCACTTTATGCTGGAAGAAGGACAGGGTGCTGTCAGACCATATTCCCAAGTACTTGAAGAGGCTGCCTCAGGCACAAAGCAATTAACTGTTGTTGTGGTTGTGATGGAGCAAACTGAGATGTGCTGCTTCCTTGATTATAGACATATTTAGTTTTTTTATTGATATTATCCTAACTGATAGCATAATTCTCAGCCTTCGTCTCCTTTAATTTTTTGTTGTGTGTTTTATGTTTAGCCTCTCAATATTTGGAGAAAAAGCTATTCACCTCTATAATGGTATTCATTACCTGCTTGTTCCAGGTAATTTGCTTAACAACAGACAGCACTATAGCATTAATATTTGAGTGGTAAAGGATTCGCTTAAAAAATGACCCAAAGTAGCCTAATGGCTACTGCATATATAGTGTAATTTCTATCTGCAGCACCATAATAAAGACAAAAATAGCCCCTTTCTTTAAACAGTTATGCCTGTGTCATCCCAAACAATACCAATGGACTCAGACAGGTTCACTCAGGAGGACATGAGGCACTTCTCCCAACTGTAGCACTGTGGCTTAGCCTGTCATTGAACTCTGTAAAAAGCTCGTCGTTTCATCACCCACTTCACATCAGGAGCCGCCCTCACATTCCCCTCATTTAATAGGAAGCTTTACCTTCACAATGCGTGCACACACACAGAGACCCGCAAACAGTTTCATACATATATTACCCCCCACACTGCGCTGCAGATTGCCAAAGCCAGCTAGTTTGAGGAGCCACAATATCTCCCGAGGTGACTCCAAACCTTAATTACCCCAGGAACAGAGGCATAGATGGATATCTAAGACAGCGTCTCACTGAGTGCTGCGCTGCCTAAGAATCCCTGTAAGGCAATTACTACTTGTGCAAAGAATCAGGAGGCTGGGGTAAAGAAAGGAAAGCAAACTTCATTAAAATGAAGAGCATTAAAAGTGTACCCCCACCCCCTCCACCCCCACTGTGATCATAATTTTCTTGTCGTCCAGTTCTGCAAACCTGGCCAAAGCCCAGACTCATACAGACGTCAGACTTTGTGGTATCTGGAGAGGGACTTTTAAGACTGCAAAGCTCCGCCAAAACCTGCTCGCCAACAATTACACCCAAAGACATCATTCTTATCACGTCATTTATAGTTAAATTGAATCCTTGACCCTGCAAACATACCCTTTGGATTTGGAATCAAGCCTCTATCTGCCTTAAATTCTTCATTATGGATTGTTATGGATTAAAAACAGTAACTGTCTAATGGTGGAAATCCTAGATCTGGAGCACTACCAAAATGTAATCAATTGTTCTTTGGCTCAAGGCCTACCTGTCCAGCTATTATCATGTAAATCCATTTGTACATTTTGAGAAATCTAGTGGAACATAATAACTAAGAGGCAAAGACATAACCTTGTTAGTGTAGGTATTAAGAGAGCTGATTTGAGATAAATATTTAACACGCACTGAGAAACTTTCTGTATTTTCTAGGTCAGTGGATGGTTTCTAACATTGGCTTTTAAAACCTAATTATTTTCTAGTTATTTCTAGTAGAATAACAAGGGAACACGCCATTAAAAGTTACTCTCACTGACTTTTAATGACTGAGATGATATGGATGATCACTCCTGTGCGAGCTGTAATACTTTGATACACCATATAAAATAGCTATAACAGTAGTACAAGAACTTTGTAATATGAAACAATGTTGAGAAGGAATTTCTTTTTAGGATGCATAAAGCAGGTTTACCTTTTTTATTGTCCCTAGAGCTCTTGATTATTTGTTTGATCTTCCTGAGCTTTGTATTTGCGATCTGAAATATCACACTGCGTTATACACATAACACATCTGGTCATTTGGATTCATATCGGAAAGATCAAAAACTGTTTTCAATGAGGTTTCACTCGATAGAAAATATATTTAAGAATATATATGTCCTCTCAATTGCAAAGATTTAAATAAGCACGTCTCCCTCTTAGATTAGGTGTTCCTGAAGAGACAATCACTAAAGAAACTTCAGTGCATTTGTCGTCTGGTTATTTTCTCTCCGAGCTCCTTGAGGAGCGTGTTCAGACTATTCAGCTACACGTGTGCGTCGGCAGCACATGTCCAACTCGCACCTGAACCTGATCCCTGGGTGGCCTTTGATGTGATTATATCTTTGAATGCATGAGGCTTTTCATTGTGCAACAAGATATTATGTTATTGCAGCAGAACCATTCAGCTCTCGGCTGAATTTAGTGAGAGGGGCACATTTATACCGTAAATGGCTTATATAACCGTAATTCGGTGCTAAATGCTAACAACTGTATGCTAGCATGCTCAAAAATGACAATGCTAACATGTTGATGTTAAGCATCGTTTAGTTTGCCATGTTCATTGTCTTAGTTTAGTGTGTTAGCATGCTAACATTTGCTACTTAGCAATAAAAGCAAAGTAGCTAGTAGTGTGTACCAGATTTCACAGCAATCTCATCCAAAATGACATATGTGCCTAAAAACCAAAAATGGTGGTGGTGGTGATATAGTCAAATAGTCAGGAGATCACCAAAGCTATTAGGAGTTAAACCTCAGAGGACCATAAATACATTTTGTGCCTATCCATGTTCTAGATGTTGAGATATTTTACTGGAAAAGTAACATTTATGACCTGCCAGCAGCTTCAGAACAAATTTCAGGGGATCACCAAAGTCATTAGAATTCATGGTCTATAAGCCATATATATCTGAACCAAATGGTTCAGACAATCCATCCAGTAGATGTTGAGATATTTCAGTCTGGACCAAAGTGGTGGACCATCAGACTGATATTGCCATCGTTAAAAATATGCCTTTAGCTAAAAACCATGATTACTTGAGTCCTTTGTTGTGGACTCAGACTGGACTCTGATCTGATAGCACGTTGCTATACTACAAGAATAGGTGAGTCATTTCGAGAGAATTATAGTGTTTTTCATCTTTTTTTCTTTTTTTTTTACCTAGAGTTCATTTTGAAACAAGCTGCTGTTGGCCCTCCTGCCGAGTGCCTATGATCTGACCAACAAGAGCTCCGCAGGAGTAGAGGAGGTGCTAGCAGGTCTCTGTAATCAAATTCAGTCTGACTTGTGAACTGTTTTAAAGTTGCCTATGCAACTTTAAAGATGAAAGCAGAGAGGGAGTCACGTACTTGTTAGGATAGAGAATAAGACCATCAATGCAGAATGCAGCAAACACAGTCTCCTGAGTTCAAACTTCACTTAACTTTGGCCACCGCTGACAGTTTAGATTCCCAGACACAATTCATCTCTGGTAACACAGTGTTGCACACACTCAAGAGGAAATGAAAGAATAGGCCTAATGATTTTTTTCTTACGTTGAGAGGATTGTTAAACCAAGTGTGAAACCATTCAATATCAGTATTCTGGAGGTTTTCATTATTCACAAAGAAATTGTTGATGCAGCTGAATTGTCCATGATGTAAAAGAATGGCTTTATCATGAGGATAAAGAACTGGACATTATTACTGTGGCAAAATGTATTCTGAGGTATTTTTCACCAAACAAAAAGGGTGAGTTAAAACATATTGTGAATAGATTCGTCGGATGCGTTATCAGTCACTGCTCAAACATCTGCCCTTTGGGACATTAACAGTGCATTTACATACATCAGCATTTCAGATATTGTATTTCAACAGCAAAATAAGTTTTTTATATGCTATCATTTTTCAGCATTTCAACATATAATGAAATCCTGTCACAGCTGTATGCTCTGCTGGCACCGTCAGGCTGTGTGTGCATGACTGCCATGGATATTTGTTATCTGTATTGTGACAGTTCAGACAATCTCAACAAATATGTATGGCTGTTCATTCTACATTTAATTCCTGAATGCACACCATTTGTGCAGACAACGAAAACTACAAACTGTTCCCTGGACAGTTAGTAAAAGTGCACACTGTGTCCTTGCACAAGGGCCACAGGTCCCTCTAAAAAGTCCATCAGACATAGGCAGCCAATTCAAAATGCGAGACTGCTCACAAGACAGTGCAGCAAATCTCTCCGGTTCTGAGCTCTTTGCACTGGCTTCCTGTGTGTCAAAGAATTGATTTTAAGACACTATTGTTTTATTTTAAAGCACTGAATGGTTTACAGCTAAAATATATTTCTAACTTGCTGCTATGTTATGAACCAAGTTTGCTTCCTGTCCCCAGAGTCAAAACTAAACATGGCAGTGTTCTGTTTCTATGAACCACATTTCTGAAACAAACCCCCAGAAAAACCAATGTCTGCTCCAAGTCTCAGTTCTTTGAAATCAAGGCATAAAACTTTTGTGCTTGCTACTGCCTGTCACTAAATTAAATTTGGGGCTGTTCATTTATATATCTTGCTCTGCATTGTTACTGCATTGGATGTTGTTTAGTCCACCAATTTGTTTCAAACTGAACTGAATAGCTATTGGACGGATTGCTGTAAGATTTTGTACAGCTATTCACGGTTCCCAGAGGATGATCCCATGACTGTAACACTAGTGCCACCATGGGGTTGAAGTTTGTGATTCAGAGTGAAATGTCTTGACAACTAATTAATCGATTTCTCTGAAATTTGCTACAGATATTGAAGGCCCATAGAGGATCAGTTCTAATGACTTTAATTTTCCTCTTGCAACACCAACAGGTCAAAGTTTTTCACCTGTCCTGTAAAATATCTCAGCATCTACTGGATGGATTGGCACACAATTTAGTACAGATATCCATGGGGACCAGACAACTATTCCCACTGACTGTGGTGTTCTTCTGACTTTTCCTCTAGTGCCCCATTGAGGTTGACACTTTTTTAGTGAAATAGCTTGACAACTATTGCATGGATTGCTGTGGAATTTGGCATTTCTCTTTGTTACCAAATACCTGCACCACTAATGACATTCCCATAAGCCTCAGCTTTGTGTTTTGTGATAATTATCCAATGTTAGTATGCTAACATGCACAACTAACACAGTGAAAATGGCAAACATTATATGTATATCACCAATGCCACCATGCTGATGTGAGTAAAGGTCGTACTTTTATATTTACACTCACTTTGTATTTTGCATTGTCAATATTTGTTGTCATAGGTACATTTATGTCATCTAATATGTCTACTGCCTGGTTGCAAAGCAAACATCCTTCAGAAAATAATTGATGAAGTTGAACAGAAAATTCAAGACCTTTGGTGATCTTTTCATTATATTGAGCTGTTCAGCAGTGTGAATTGTTTTTATTTGACATATGAAAACCTGCTTTCACAGACTAGGCTTTCATTGACGTTGTGTGCTGCTCTGTGCATAGTGCATCTTTCACTGACTCATAATGGTTGCTCTAGAAAGGTGCTGTGGAAATGAATTAAACCTTACATTAATCTCACCTTTTATACATGGTGTGCTACTGCACTCTCCTTTGTTTTGTACTATTTGGAAAAATGTATAAAAAGATTCTTCATAAACCTGAGGGGATCTTTATCCATAACTCACTATAATGAATGTAATAGATGGAAATGAAAGCCCTTTTGGTTCATGAAATATAGCCCAGGGTTTGGTGCCATACCTGGTGCTCTTCGTTGTCATTGTCATTATTAAAGAAGAACACGGATAAATGAAAGAATTAAGGTCATGACTACAGTATCTTCGCTCTGATTCATGTTAGCCTGCTGTCCTGGGATTTGAACTGTAGCGCTTTGAAGACAAACCTCAATCATTTTAATGAGTTCATCATATTGCTGCTGACTGAGATGTCCCTGATGTCACTGCAGGGTCTACACTAAATATATTCCATTGTTGTAACCATTGATTTTTTTTTTTCCTCTGATACATTTGTTTTTAATGAGGTGGGTCTCGTCCTTGCTCCTCAGAGGCAATCAAAAAATGACACACTGCTGTAGTATCCTCAGTGGTGCTCAAACACTGCAGAGCTCTGTAGGTTAAAGGTGGAGAAAATCTCTTCAAATATGATAAAAGAAAAACTGTACTTTTTACATGTACTTTGGTATCACACATATAATGATCGTTTCCTCAAGGAGATAATTATCTTATGTGGAGTTTTGCTATATGCTCAGTCAGCATATAGTACATAAATGTTTTGTAAGAAATAGCCACATGGATTATGTGAATAGGAAATACAGAAGTCAAATGTTGGTGGTCAGGAGGTATGGGTGAACAAAGCAGAGCACTTTGACACCAGAGATAGGGCCTTGCAAATGTAATGTGCTGTTCAACCACCTCAGAAATCAAAACTGTTCCAACGGTCATGATGGACAGCCATAAGATGAAATATCGTTTCAATATGGAAATAACTGCAGACATTTTCAGACACTCTCTCCTGGAAGGCATAGATAGTGTTGCAGTCAGTTGTTAACATGGAAAGTGACAGAAGTAGTTGTGTCAAGAGGGAAAAAAGAGAGACAGAGATTGAAATCCAAACTCTGTTTCCTTTCTCACCTCTGTACAGCTGGCCAAATGTGGTGTGAAGTGGGTGTCAAGGTTGGATTGTTGGTTTGGGAAAGTTACAGAAACGGTTGGACTCCCTGCCATGTCAGGCAGGGAGTTTATGAAGCTATCCAACTGTATGACAAGCAGCTCTGATGGAGTATACTGGCGGTGAAATATATGTGTCTATATATTAACAGCTCTGTGGGGCTGTACTCTACTGTACGGTAATGTCAGCATACGAACATGCTCACAAAGACAATGCTAACATGCTGATGTTTAGCACATTTTTAGCCAAACCAAAACATTTTTAGCATGTTTCTTTTCCTGTATCATCCTGTTGATAAAGCCTTTTTTTTTAAATAAATAGATATTAAACAGACTTATCACTACATATTAATATAATGTAGATAATTATAGATGATACTGTCTTATTGCTACCCATGCGGGACTCACGCACAAATGGAAACTCACCTTGACTTTGTAATTTGGTTTTAGCAGCTGTGAATTAGCATCATGATAGCCCTGTTATTGTCCATCATGACTTATAGTGTGACAGCTGCTGTGACTAATAGCTTTCTGAGCAAAATTAATGGCTTAGCCATTTTTAAAAGACTTTATCAAAATCACTATGGACCTGGAACCTAACAAACAAATGAATCAATTTTGACTGCATCACATTGCAATTAAACCATCATTAGGGCTCTAATTTAGAAAATAATGAGATCAGAACATTAAGAAACCCCAGTTCTGTTTGAGTTCTTTAAATCGGGGGTAATATACTCACCGATGTACATACTTTCAAAGTGACAATGACGTTGTGTGTCTTTTTTTTCATCACAAAAGATTTATTTGAAATCATTGTAGAACAACCCAGACAGCGTTTCTTTTTGTTGCTTAAGCACACCCATGTGAACGTCATTATTTATTCATAAAGTCTGAAAAGTGTGCCACAGAGAAGGCTCAGCCTCCTACATCAGGCTTCAAAAAACTGGATGGTGCTCATAAAAGTTTCAGCTCCTTTCAGAATGGAGAGTTGAGACATGTTGTCTTTAATCATTTCATTTCACATTAAAAGTTTGAAAACATCCACTCCATATCCAAAAATGGGAATAATTCTTGGTGCATTCTGAGGGTATCCCTTTTAGACCCTTCCATTTCCATTCATAAAACATGTGAGAAAGTTTGGCAAGTCTCCAATAATCTTATCTGACTGGCTTTTCTTTCAGATTTTGTCTGTTATTGTATCAGATGTAAGATAAGTTATTATATACCACAAACAGAATAAATACTAGTGTTTTCAATGCAGGAGCAAATGGCTACTTCAAAGTCGGACTCTACTCCAGTTAGTGCAACCTTCTTCCACAAAAACTTGTAGCTAACAGGTCTCTGAAGATTCCTGTCTGGATTTCAGAAGTTCTTTGATTGAAGAAGCAAATGGTAAGCAATGCCAAATGGTAATCAATGTATCTTTGTGACATTATTTTTTAGAGTTAAAGATCTACTTTTATGTTATATGGGTCTCCATAGTGTTCACATATGCATGTACCGTGAGATTGTGGAAACATAATAATGCTGAAATTCATCATTAGGAAGAGTTTGCCCCAAAATTTGTAGCTTTGATGCCAGCAATATTTCCAATGCTGTCACATCAAAAATGTTCTGAGCAGCCACTGAACTCTGATAGTGTCCCATGTGAGATGCTTGTACCTCATTTGTGGCATGTTTCTTATTTCAGTCTTTCACAACAAAGTATAAGGAGTGAAGCTGGATAATGATGAGGTCATGATGAGGAGTTAAATGAAGTAGTCATCACCCCAACACCGAATACTGATGCTTCCATAAATAGAGCCTATTGACGTCATAGTTTGACTCTTCACACAGATTAATTTAAACCTACATAAGGTATGTGAATACATTTCTGATGGCCTTGACAACTCTCTCTTCTCTCACACCTCCGATAAAACTCAACTAAGGAGTCTGCAAGCCTTTGTGTGAGCTGTTCACAGAGGCAAATCTCAGAGGAGCAGCGGTACTTGTGCTATGACAGTCAAGCCTGGGACATCGAAGTCTCACACTTTTCTTTTTTATCTTTCTTTTTTTCCTTCCTTGGCTACTGAGAATAGGCTGAGTCTTCCCAATTAGCAGTTTTCTGAAGAGGTGTTGTGACAGCCGGGGAATACAATTTACAGTTGTTAAAGCTCATCTGAAGTTGCTGTCTGTGTCTAAGAGACATAATATTAAGCTTGATAATAATCCAAAAAACTATATAAAGTGAAGTACTGTGATGATTGATTGGATACGTTTGGATCAAAGGTGGTCTAATCTTTACGGCGCATCTGTCCAAGCAGCTTAAACACCCATCCTGAAATTGCTGTCTGCTGCCAGATAATGTAGACCAATCGCAAATTACACCTGCCTATTGTAAGCTGGTGGGAGACCTGCACAGCTTAGCCAAAAGCAGGAAGAAAGTTTACAATGGGGAGACGAAGAAAAGAAATGAAAGATTGGTGCTGTTGATTCCTAGAAGTGCTGTGGCTCAATTTATTATTATCTGGCAAGAGACGATGAGAAATGTGTGGATGAAAAATGCAATTAAGTAATTTCACAGAGCTAACAAACCTCTCTGATGAAGTGTCTTCACGAAGAATATACTTGTGATTTTTGTTTTTATTTCAATAATGGCACCTCCATCGATCTTATTCCTAGATCCATGTTACCTTATGATTATTATAGGTGCAGCTTGAGGTTTCACTGCTCAAGTTGCACATACTTTCACTGAGCTAGGATCTGCAAGAGTTAGTAGTATACTCCAGGTGTCTTGACTTATCTTAGAGTTTTTCGGAAATAAATGATGGAGGAACGCTTTAATTGAGGGCAAGTTTGACATTTTGGGAATTAGGCTTTCCTGTTGAGAGATGAGAATATTGATGATACTCTCATGTTCGTACAGTAAATATGAGCAAATTTTAATCCATACAAAATCAATCCAAATATATAATAAAATCTGAGAATCCGGGAATTAGTGGCATGCTACATAACTTGAAGTTGCACCCATAACTCACACACAAGGTATCATGGGGCTAGGAGTAAAGTGGGTAATATTAGTGTTTGCCAGCGGAATACTATTTCTTCCACTCACATCATGTCTGAATCTTGAAGGTGACCTCATCGCACCTCCTGGGCTACACTGTGAGGCAGCCACTGTCATATCTTGCCAGTGAGATCGGAAGTGAAAAGACTCAAATGCATTGATTTCTAATGGTGCGCTTTAATCTTAAATGACAGCTCTCTGTGAGTGCCATTATGTGAAAGCTCCTCCAATGAACTCCATTGATTAATTTGTCTTTTGAAATGGCAGCCGTGGGTCCAGAAAGTATATTTCTTTTATACTGATACTGGGAGTCAATATGTGGCCTTCTACGCTATTGTCCTCAGTTTTCTCAGTCAACTTTTTCCTCCACTCATAGCTCAGTGTGTCTTGGAAATGACGTAGCCAGATAAAAGCCTGTCAATACAGTGAACACTGACATGTTCTCAATAGAGGCAAGCCATCTCCCTTGCTGTGGAATAGATTTATTTCATTTTCTTTTTATTCAAATGCCATTCATGACAGTCAGCTCTATGCTGCTGACTATCTCCTGCAGATTCTTGATGCCAAAGCATTGTTGATATGAGCACAGTTGCAGCTTGATTTTTGTACAGCATGCTGCAATGCAGACCAGCTTGACGTATCATTGAGAACTGGGAATAGCAGTGAGGGGACTGACCTATATGAATGGAGCATTTTAGACCTTCAAGCCACTAAATTAAAACCTTCATAAGTGGAGATTGACAGCACAGTTGCCTTCTGTGCTTTGGGATTCTTGAGGAAGAGTTGGCAAATGCTGTACCTGCGTCCCTGAGCTGCAGTCCAGGGTCAGTGCTGGAGGTGGCCACCTCAGCTGGGTATAAAATGGTCAGTAAATCACAGGTAATACAGGACAAGACAGTGCTTATGTGGAGGTGTGTGTGTGTGTGTGTGTGTGTGTGTGTGTGTGTGTGTTTGGGGGGGGGGGCAGAGTATGTGTGCAATCTTTTACATTTCCACATCTACATCCTCTACATCCTCAGAGCTCTGACTGCACAATGCATGCATGATCAGCCAGGAGATTATGTACATTCAGGTAGCAGGGTACTCTGTGCACTGGTGAATGTTTATATTTGCTTCTATGCCAACATTTGCATGTGCCTGTGCATGTCTTTGTGTGTGCGTGCAGGTCACCCTGAAGCTGCCAGACCAGATGTGCAAGAGTCTGGATTGTGCAGGATGATGAGTGGCTCCCTCGCTGACTCTGCAGACTTGGAACAATGCACACAGGTCTCTCCAACTAATGAGCTCTCTATATAGTGAGCACATAGAGAGAGCCTCCTCTCTGCCTACAGTTTCAATCAGGGCCTCCATATCTGGGGAGCAGAGCTTTTTATGCTTGTGCTGGCGCCGGACCAAGAAACCTGATACAAAATGCAAATCAGCATCGAGTACCTGAGGTGGTTCCAGTTTGTTTGTGTCACAAGGTGGAGAGTGACAGGTTCTTTGGATCAGGATGGAGTAGGCTTAGGAATGCAGAGGCAGCAAAGCTATTTTTGCTTTAGACTTTCTAAAAGATACAAATTCATAGGCATTGCACCTCTTGGATTCTGTTACAAAGCATTTTCTGTATCTGTGACTGTAACCAAAAACATTTAAAAATACTTTTCCAATAACTTCAGAGGTATGTTGGTGTGTGGATACTGTATCACATTTACGCATCGCAACACAAGGACAAAGATGAATCATCTGCTTTAACGTTGCAAGCTCATTGCATCGGAAAGCTCTGCTCCCCGATGGGCTGTTAAAACAGACTCAAACAAATATAGGTTACAGGGGCCCAGAGAGTGACGCAGCCCCCCTTGAGGCAAGTGTCCAGACTTCTTACTCAGAAATGACTCTACATTATTCATTTCACCTCTAATGTCTTTGTTTTGCAACAGTGCAGAACAGGACAAGACCACTACCTTAACTCTGAGATGCCTAACTACCAACGAGAAGCTGCCAAAAACGAGATTAAAGTTCACTCAGTTCATTAGAGAAAACAAATCTAAAAATAGATTTATTTATTTATTTCTTGTCAGCTGGAAATATCCAAAGAATTTGTGCTATGGGAACATCATCATTATTAGAAGCACCCAAAAGGAGAAAAAAAATATTTTTATCATCACTGGTAGCAGCAGAATGAATCAGAGCAAACACTGAAATCTAGTCTTCCCAGTGCTAAATATGGCTCTAATGAATCAGGGAATGGTGGGCTTTTAACCTAGGGTAAATATTTTTACCTGCCTTGTGGTTTCTAACCTCAGGGGAGACAACAGAAATCACCATACCACATGTTTTTGGACTGCTGGGTACATTAAGACTTATCTGAGGTTGGTAATGATGAGTTTTTTGCACAACAGGCAGTTTGGAATGCAAATCTACTCTTATGCTACCAATCATAGCCTGGTAGCAATATCATAAAATATTCATTTTCACAGGAACCCTATTCTGTGGTGGTGCAAAATTCTCTGCCTCTGATGGAGAAGTACAAAGATAGACTCACATACCCTACAGTGTTCCTCTGCCATATCGTGTACCTGTCAGGGAAATTACAAAGACTCGTGAGCTCGCGTCAGATTTCAAACGCCTAACCTTTCTGTCTTAGGTTTGTGTTTCTCTGGCAGCGCTAAATATATGAGATGCCCTCTAGTATCTTACAAGCTTACTGTTTTGATCTATGAGGTTGTGATATAAGCTTTGGTTAATAATTGATGTCTAGAAGGATGTCTCTCTCCAGCTCCTTCATATGACTCAAAAATGACATTCCTGAAAATAAGAGGGGTCTTCTGCAGGATGAAATATTTCACTTTGTGAATTACTGATGCAGTGTGTGGGAGTTCCCACCCCCATCCTTGCTCCCTTGTTATTGTGCAAAGTTAAGGGTTTTTAAGTTTGCCATGGCCTTTAGACTAGTAAGGAAAGGCTGTACTGACCTCATTAGTGGTTACTGGCTAGCACATGAAGCTAGTGATCTGGGTCCTGAAGTTTTTATCTGTATGCTAAACAATAAAATGACCTTATGTTTTTCTCGTATGTGTTTCTCCATAACTAATTGAGCTAGGGAAAAGGGGACTAGAAGACAACTGCTTTGCAAGGAGAAACATAGGAAAAGCATGTTGCTGCCAAAAAATAGTTGCTAACACCAAAGGGTGTGTAAGCTCAGTTTAGAGGAATAATGTGACATTTTGGGAAACACGCTTATCTGCTTTCTTGCTTAGAGTTAAATGAGATGATGGATAATACGACTCTCTTAGCTTAGTTTAGCATACAGACTGGAAATAGGGGGAACAGATAAATAGCTAACTCAGCTCTGCCTAGCGCTACCCCTAAAGCTCATGATATAACATTTATTTATTTATTAATTATGTTTATGTATTCCTTATCTGCTGCTATTTTTGATACATGTTAATATTTATGTGTACATACTATTTTATTATTATCTATTATTTATCTTTTTTTTATTTTTAGTATTTGATATTGTCATTTTGTAGTTCTTATACTTTGCTGCTCTAACACTGCAAATTTTCCCAGTGTGGAACTAATAAAGGCCTAAACTATCTTATCATCTTATCTCTTTAATTCATGCAAAAACATAAGTTTTTGTAGTAAGTAAAATGACACACTTGGAGAGTTAGCTGTTTCCGGTCTTTATGCTAAGCTAAGCTAAGCTAAGCAAAGCAGCTTTTAGCTATGGCTTAGGGTGACCAGAAAGTTTAAACATTTATATCTTTATTTGTGTTGCTATGCTGCTTTGCACAAGCTGTAAAGTGGCCAGCAATGACCAGGTGGGTTTTAAGAAGACTCAGCCCCCTCAGTTGTATTTGTTTTTATTCCCTATGTTTAAGCTACATGTAGAAAAATAGTAAAAACGACAAAATAATCATACATTGTTCGTGAGTCAGGAGAAGTGCAGTCTCTGCTTCGGTAGTCGAACATAATTTAACAGTCAGGCTGATGGAGAACAGGAGATTTGTGTCAGTTCAATATAATTATGTCTTTTTAGTTTCCAATCACGGGACGGTTCCGTATTTTGAGAGATAGTTGGCATGGCCGCGGCAACTAGTGGGCGAGAGTATAATGTTCTTATAATATTTACATGGCCACTTCTACTCTGTTCTACTCTGCCTCCGAATGACTTCTTACCTTGACCCTAACCATTCTCACTCCTAATGCCTAAACCTCACCAATCCAATCAGCGAAGGCAACGGTCAATAACCAATCAGAGGCAGTGTAGGGCGGGTCATGTCAACTCTATTGTAGGGTTCGTAAGTTTACATCCGGCTGCCGTAGCATCGACAGGTAATCGAAGGATAAAATCACAATGAAGGAAAAGCATATTGCAGATCTTTTGCTGCTATCAGGTGTCAGGCTAGGAGTGACTTGACAGCATTTGAGGAGCCTCTCCAGCCACTAATTTTCTGGCCAAACGTATGGGAAAGAAACTTTCAGCAGTGCATTTAAACCAACTTGGTTTGCTAAATGGAAGTGGCTTCATTACATGGCGCACTGTACTCAGGTTGTGTGTTTTTCTTTCGTGAAGAGGCAGCGGACGGAAACATGTTAATTTGGTGCCCCTTGACCCCCCCCCCGAGGAGCTGAACCCACGCCGCCCTGATGGCCACGTTTGGATAATTATAACTACTGGAGCACATTGTCTGCAGCTCAAGGTAAGTTATTTGGTGTAAACTACCACCGCGCAGTTTAATATAATTACTTTTAACATCACACTGATATAACTTTGTTGAAAATATGTGTGTATTAGGACATGTTCTTGTATGCTGTGCGAAATGGGCATTTGGACCTGTTAGTCACAATAGAGGCATACATTTGATGGTGTAATATTGTAAGCAGCCTGCCGAACAGTTTAACATTCAGTTGTCAATTACTTTTAACATCACACTGATATACCTTTGTTGAAGAAATTTGCATATTTGAATATGTTCTTCTTTGCTGTGCGCAATGGGCTTTTGGACATGTGTATTGCAATGTTGTGGCATTATTGTGAGCAATTATTGTGCAATAGCATTATTGAGTCCTTTTTTATAGACCTGGCTGTTGTTGTTATTGCTGCTGTTTTTTGGGTCTGTGTTGCAGTAGTATTGTTGTAGGCCTATGTTGTATTTGTATGGGTTGGGGTAACTTAAAACATCATCCTGCGGCCCTGATGGTTGGTAACCCTTCTAATTTTAGGCCTTCAACATAGTATATTACAGTATAACAGTTACCATGGTCAAAATACATGAAACTGGGATTGTCCCCCTTTTTTATTTCATGGATAAAAACATTGGGTATTTTAATGTTATATTGACCGCCGAGCTGGAAATGTTCCCAGTTTTCATTTAAAAAATCTGCTCACCTTACTGTGGCTTTATATTGTGGCTACTGTTCAGGACATGAGTGTTATTGATACTCTCATGTAACTCTCTGCAAGAAAGCAAATAATCAAGACAATGTGTTGTTTTAGATAGATAAATAGTACCACAGAGCACTGTATTTTATGACTCTTGTCGTTTGCAGATTGAGGAAAGAGTTGGAACGGAAACATCCATAATTGATAATTACAAGCCTGTGCATCATGGTTGTGGTTCTGCAGCTTGAGGCTCCTGAGGTGTTGTTATAACTCCTGCTGTGTGGAAAACAGTTTGACTTGTCCAGCTGAAGGATATTTGGGTCTGTCCTGTCTATCTCTTAAACAGTTTCCAAATGCTCACCCACTTATAATATTTTTATGTGAGGCCATTAGATTTCAAAGATGTCTCTCTCCATTTGCAAAGCGCTGTAATAATCTCTAAAGTGAGCGAGTGAAAAAGAAAAAAGACAACACTCTAATGAGAAAATCTTCCGTGGGATGCCCAGACTACCACACTACCACACAACCTTTAAGTGGGCCTGAAGGACTTCTGAAAGTTTTAATTCCAAGCTACTTCAGGAAAACTTCAGGCCCACTGTGTCAACATTTCAATATTTCTCTCAGATATTAATGTTTACAGCCAGCCCTTCAACCACTGGATCAGGTTTATATTTCTTCCTCCGCTCTCAGGGCTTCCTCTGATCACCTGATGACATCCCTCAGGAATCCTATTTGTTAATCTAATATAGGGATGAATCACCTCACCATCTTTTCCCAAAGTGTCCATTTTTTATAAAGAACAATAAGACATGGGACCATTATCTGCGAACTTGTGTGGCTTTGGTGCCCTAAAATGAACTTTACCTCGTGTCTAGGAAGCATCGTATTTGCTTTTATCTGGGGCACCAAATACAGTTTTCTTTTTCTTTTGTTAAACAGCACTAATGTCTCATCTAACTGTTTTGTACAGTTCCACAAAAAACATAATTTAAAGAACATTTTCTTATTACTGAAAACATTGATGCATTTCATATTAAACAGGATATTAGGCTGGGACATGTGTGCAGACCAGTGGGATATTAATTAAACAAATAGGCTGTTTTATTTCAATGGAAGTAAGGTTTTGGCTCAAACATCTGTTATGGTTTTATTTGTTTTATTGAAGCCTGGTGGCCACAGGAGGAGGTATTAACTGTGTTAAACACATTGTTTTCCAGAATGCAAAAGTAATGGAATTTAGTTGTTAAATAAGTTCATATTATGGCAAACAAAATTAAATTAAAGATGTACTTTTTTCATTTAGTGGGGACGGGATATATTTTAATTTACTCTAGAGCACTTTATTGTAGTTCATTTTGATTAACAAGCTTTTAATTGTGCTCTCCACATAGTTGGTCTTGCAAAAACTAACTTTTCCTTTAGGTACATGATAGAATAATCCATTATATTATGTTTTGTTAGAGACCACACTGAGACAAGATGATGGCTGTATTTCCCACTGAACCTTGTTTATCTGATGCCATCTTGGCAGTCATACACAAAGACAACAACCGCCACAACAAATAGAATACTGTACAACTCAGTGAGTGTGCGCTGATGCTGTGAATAATGAATACTTTCAGTAACAATCTGCTGTATTTATTTTTTAGTGCTAAGTGCTCATTAGGGCCTGAATTACCGCTTATATTTGCCAGTTATTCCAACATTATACAAACTAGTGCATGTTTTATATGTAATGTGAAAACTTTAATGTGTTCTAAATATGTATGAGCACCAGTGCAATGGTAAACAAGATAGGGAATGTATCATCTGTAACATGATTATCACTAAAATATGATCAGTTGAGAGTGTTTATTGTAAGTTGCTTTACTTGACTTCTTTGTACTTGTAGCATGAAGCTATATAAAGATACCCTTATATGGATAATTGATTTCAAATCAAACAACTCAAAAGTTCTCACAGCCTACCTGTTTAACTATGCAGTAGTTTGATTTCTTCAAATGTTACAAGCAGCTCAGGCCACTAATGTGCTCAGACCTATCTTGCATTTCTAGTTGAGTTAAGGTCATGCAACATCAGAGCATTTTGGCTTCTTGGCAGGAGTGAAATGAGGAAAAATTTATGCCCTGTAGCCCAAACCATTAATTTCTTAACATTTCCTCAAATTGTGTGAATAATGTGCTCTTTAAAATGTGGATTAATGTAACTCTGTTGCTGTTGTCGTCCTGATCTGAACTGAAGGTTAAGCAAAAAAAAAAAAAAAAAAAAGAATTAGGAAGAATGAGGATTAACATAATGGCGAAGAGGTACTGTAACAGTACTGTACGGATTAGTAAGTCTGTAAATAATGAATCAAGCATCAAATGCTGGAGCTGAAGGTCAATGAATTAAAAACTAGCATCTACATTATAATAAAATAAGCACATAATAAATCAAGGTAGAGAATGACAATGACAGCACTAGAAAGTATACATAATTCTGGTAATTAGATATGAATATGAATCTGTTTTATAGCATTTCATTCCTCTGAGTGAGTCATATCTCTCCACTTCACTGATAAAACAGCGGACTACAAACCTTATATCACATCTTTGAAGAGTTACTGAAGGATTTGTGGTATCAAATGGATACACCCTATAGCATTTCACTGGGGTCAGAGCACTTAACCTGCAGCATGTATTGCATTTCGCCATATCTCTCAATAATGTAATTGAAATCATTATTTGAAAAGGCGATTTTCTCTTCCGGTGACCCAGAGGTGTGTTCAGAACTAATTGAAGTGGGCGTCTCAGGTGTCCATCATTAAAGTGAGCTATATGCTGTGACTACCTCAACACCTTCTAACTCAGCACAAGTGGTTCTGTATCAAATCTACAGGAAGCCAAATTGCAAAACCTGGGCAGAAGTTCCACACTTTCTATTGAGAAAAAGAATTAGGTGCTGGAAAAAGAGATCTCTTTTCAGTGGCAGCTGTGTGTGCCTTTTGTCATGTACACATGCTGCTGCTTATACTCTAAAGTAAGCTGCACTGAAAGCAGATGTTTGCTTTTTAGTGTCCATAGAGTCTTTGGTCCTTTTTAAAAATGTTATATGGACCAGAGTATTAAGGATAGTTGTGAAAAAGAACCAGACATCAATGTGGAATAGGTCTAGTTTCAAAGAAGAGCTATACAGTGCTCTTTTCGTCTTCCACTGAATTCTTTTTAATTAAACATACAAAGAATAATCCACCAACATGGATCACTGTTGTCTCGTTCCTTTGTGTGCTTTTTACACTGTCTGCTCACAAGGTCCCATCATTGAAGTATGAGCTCAGGGAGCATAACACAGTTTGTATTCAGTCTGTGTGACAGGCGGCAAAGCAGCAATCTTGTCTGTCGAAAGACAATAATTCCACTCAGCTGCCATGTTGTGCACACAAATGTGCTATGCGATATTGGTCCTGAAATTTGTCACCTCTCAAAGTGAAATTTAAAGTCTGTGAAGATCCTCCCAGGATATTTGATTTTTAATGCACACTTTACACCTCCCAGAGTCTGCTTGTGCTCTCACACTTGTACGGATACTGTTTTAATTTTAACATGTGATTTTTATTACTTTTTTAAAAATCAATTCAATCAGGAAAGACACAAATTAACATTAATGGTGAAAGTTTATTTAATAAAGACTTTGGCATTGACGCTGTCGATTAAGGAGATGTATGGCGATAGAGCCCTATGAATAGCAGCCATTCTGAGAACCCCCGAGGGAGCCTTAGATGGGGCCTTAACACTGGAACACTGGTGGTGGTGCAGTGGTGGAAGGGCGAAGTTGCAAGCAGCATAGACAGCAATGACAGCAGAGAGAGACAACATAGGTGGTTTAAATATTCTTTAGAAAAGACGATCACTGGATGATATAAGCCTGCACACAGCCCCGGTGAAATCATTGGACAGTTGTGGAGAGGTGGAGTCTCAGTGAGGTGACGAGATAAGGCTGGCTCGAGTCTTCCCGCTCGAGCTTATGCTAAAAGCTTCATTTGTTGATTTTACACATGATGACAATTACACAACTTCATCCTCCCACTGCTGCTTCAAAGAGAAATCTACATTTCATCCAGAGTGTAAATAATTAATCGACTTCTTTAGACAGTTGAAAGAAAATGTATCTGCAACTGTTCTGATAGTCAATTAGTTGTTGGAGTCATTTTTCAAGCAAAAATTATAAACATTGTTTGGGTTCGAGCTTTTCCAATGTGACATTTTTCGGCTGTTCTCTAATCTATATTATTGTAAATTGAATATCTTTAGGTTTCGGGATTTCTTTCAGATGAGGCAAGTACATGTCACCTTTGTCCCTGTGAAACTGTGATCTGCTTTTTTTCACTATGTCCTGACATTTAAGCAATTAATTGGTCAACTGAGAAAATAATAGACTAATCGATGATGAAAATAATCGTTAGTTGCGTCCATCTTCAGGAAATGACTTTTATCACAGATTAGTTACAAGAAAAACAAAGTCAAAGCACACCAGTCATACACAACTCCATATCCACATGTGCACAACCATCCATGTCTAAGCTAAACAGACAGGTCAGACAAAAATCCATTATAATCACTCCACAATGTCAGTGCAGATGTATCCTTGACAAAGTCACAGCAAGTAAAAAATACATGTGAAAAGCTGAATAGGTGCCACATGCGGGCATTAGGCTACTTTCTTGGAGAGGCTTTCTGCATTGTAATAGTTGCACTCTGCTTTAGGGTTTGCATTACAGTCAAGTCTTGAGCTTTTTAGCGAATGTTCTCCATGATTGAAATTCTCAGTCAGCCATCAATCTGCATTATAGACTGGTTTCCCCTTGTCTGGTGGGGGCTAACTGAAACAGATTGAGACAGCTCTTGCTCACTGCATCACTAATGGCTGCCGATGAAAGACGTCTCTGTGCAGTTGACCCGTATGTGGAACAGGATCACGTCGCAGCTCGGAGCGAACACAGCTCAATATAGGCAGTCTCTTCAGCATCAGTCACCAGTCAACAGCATCCTCATCCTATTGACAAAATGTTGCCCAGGAATAGAATCTAATCACAGGGTTTGGACGGGCTCTAGTTCTCCTAATGGTTTACCATTAGCTGACTGGAACAAAGCCCAAAGTATAGAGAAATATAGCAACATAGGCCATTCCAGGGTGTCTGGTAATAATGGCTTCTCAATTATTTCCATGGCACCTGCATACTCCTCTGTGCCTATACAACAGCAACCAGAAGAGGGTGATAGAGAAAATTATAAATTGCTCACCTCTATCCTTCTCATTACTTTCTGTCGGCCAACCAGGAGCACATTAGGAACATTAGGTCATTTGTTTTTCAATATTAAGTTATTAACTTATCATCATTACTGTAGTATTTTGTTTACAATGTACTTATAAAAGAAACGGTTTCTGTTTCTTGTTTTTGGCAAAAATTAAACATCCAGGAAGCCTCATTATTATGAAATTAATGAAGTCAAAATCATTAAAGCCGTTTCAATGATATGAAACATGATTTAAACTGTAAAAGATGGCCTTTAGCACATTTCTTGGTATTAGTCTTGTATCAAATATGCATGCATGTCTGCACTGTCTTATATTTTCAGGGTTGGCGAGGCCTGTGGTAGTGGGGTCCAATGTGACATCTTTTCATGGGGTCCAAAATCCCTGGCAGCAGCCTTGAAGACATCCCTCCATTAATCTGAGGAAAGCTAAAATCAGAGGAATATGCATCTTCTCCATTCATCTGATGCAGGACTGCAGCCTAAGTGAAACCATTTCCGAGGCATTTAGCAGGCGGGACACAACAGAGTCATTACCTGCATGGCATAATTGACAGTGAACACAGGCAATCCTGTTAATTGATTACCTAGGCCCGCACTAATGGAAAATGCAAAGCCTCATTGTATCTTCCATAAAGCCCCTGTCAGGAACATTTCCACACAAAGACGCCTGGAAGCAGACCCAATAATGTCTTGCCCCCGGGGGACCTCAACATCTGAAGACCTTTCAGACTGTTTTAATCCAGTGCATAAGCACCTAAAGGATGATGGTGTGGTCAAATGTTTCATAGAGACACTGTAGCCTATCTGGCACGGAGGTGATCAAAAACAGAATTAAGAACCCCAAGGGGAGCACGCGCCTCTACAGACATATAACTTAATTAAGAGTAGGCTACACCCAGTTGCTGTTTTTTTTTCTTTCTCCCATCCAGGTTGAGATGAGGATGCGGGGGTTTGGGCCCCTCTCCCCTCTCGTGCAGGATTCAGCCTCCAGCTCCTCCTCTGATGCATCGTTTGCATCAGTAGACTTTGGAGCACTTGTCCGCGCGCTGCTGCTGCACCTCCCCACAGTGCATTCACGGACTCCACTTTACCAGGTGATGACAGACAGACGCTCAAGAGTGAAGATGATGTGTTTGTAACACGCCTGAAGTCGGAATTAACGTAGAATGGAGACGCGCCTCGGTTACTGCCTTTTTATCATTTTCTCTGAGTGGATTTGGCTCTTCACCCTAACTTCCATCCTGGGCGGAACAAAAGCGGAGGTGAGGTGCATTCCCTCGTGCCAGCTGCCGCTAGTCACAGCGTTTCCCCGGGAACTCTCGGCGCAGGAATTGGATCATTTTGGCGAGGCACCAGCAGAAGAATTTGTTGGATTTAACGAGGGGTCACCGGGCGCCAAACCCAGCGCCGGCGGGGACGAAAAGCACAACGTTGCGGAATTAACCGCGAGCGAAGAAAGTTCGTCCAAAGTACAGTCACGGTTACGGGGAAATAAAACAAGTTGCCTCCAGAAGGACGTGTTAAACGGCCAACAAAAACTTTCCCACTCCAAAGTGTTTCCTCGCGCGTTTAGCCCTTTCCCTAAAAACGTGACCGATAACAGCAGCGGTGATGCAAAAAACAACAGCTTTTATGGAGAAAATGGGGCGCAGGCTGGTGTGACGGTGAACGAGGACAAGGATGTGGCCAGTTGGAGACGAACACGGAGGAGCGCAGAGACTTGGTCCGGATTCAGAGCCGAGGGCGGGGATGAGGCTTCGTTTTCGGACCAGGAGGAGTTTCAGCTCACAAGTTCGACATTTGCACTGAGCGGGGACACGGCTCATAACCAGGCGATGGTGCACTGGTCCGGACAGAACAGCAGCGTAAGTAGTTAATGTGCTCCACATTTACGCACGGAGCGGTTTTGACGCAGTGTGGTCAGTGTTCACTCACACATCTTGTGTGGTAATTTGAAGCTTCACTTGTGACTGTGAATGACCGAGCAGAGCAGTGATTAAATTTGAGACTGCTGAGTTTGAGGGAGTCAGTACCAACCCCACCTCTGTGCCTTTGCCACACACACAAACACGCACGCACGCACACACACACACACACACACACACACACACACACACACACACACACACACACACACTATCAATGCTATTGTGTATTGATTAGCTGACCTGGCAGGTAAAAAAAGGAAAACGTCAAAATAATATAAGTTTAATGTTCTTCAGAGTTAAAAGGGAATTATATCTTCTCTTTCCTTTCTCATTCTCTCTCCCATTTATTCACTTATTCATACGCACTCACACAAAGGAGCATTGTGTTGTCTATTTGTCAAATCACTAGATTTTGGCGGGTGACTATAGGCATACGTTTTGCACAAATGAGATCAATAAACCTGCCTATCTTCTTGGTGGAGCTTTAGATCTGCTTTGCTCAAAAGTAGAGAAATGGGTGATGCTTCAAAAGGTTAAGCGCACAGCTCACCAACTGAAACACTGTGTTCCCAAACATATAGGTTAAAGCTACAGAATGTCTGATAACAGGCAGCTGTGCTGAAGGGTAAAAGTGGTACAGCAGATAGGTGGAAATTCTATTATCATTATAGCACTCTCCATATGAAGAAATGAGGAGCAATCTGAAACACAAAATGGCACCATAGTAATACAATAAAATACTGAATATATGTGCAGAGAGAGAGAAAAATTCTAAGTTCAATGAATAGTGGAAAACCAACAGAAATAGATGTGTTGTAAGCTGCTGCTTAAAAATGCTCACTGAGGTTTTCTCCCTAATATCCAGGGGACTGGCATTCCACAGTTTGGGAGCATAAAAATGTCTCATGTCCGTGGTTCTGAACTTCAAACAACCCAGAGTGGTGGATGTGAGTGAACGTGAAGGCACTTAAAACAACAGGGAGTTTGCAATGTAAGCTCATCCATTTAGAGCTTAATATAGGCTACGGGCAAATAGACTTTAAAATCAATTCTAAAAGATTCTTGGAGCCGTGTCAAGTTCAGCTAAAAAAACACGCATATGCTCCATCTTTTTCTTGTTTTGGGTCAGGAGTGGAGCAGCAGAATTTATCATTTATTTATTATTATTATTATTGGTTGCTCTAAATAGACATTTAAGTATGACCAGTGAAATGTGTCCTACTTCAGATGGAAGCTGGAATTAGCTTTTTGGCATCTTGTTGGGTAAAATTGCACCGTGGCAATATTTCTGTAGTGAAAGAATGCTGATCATATAGTGCTGAGGCTTGGTCTGTGGAGCCAGAGATCCAGGATTTTTGCATAGCGCATCTCTTTTGGCTTTGGGGCTAAGCAATAGTATTTAGTATTATAGGGCAGCAACAAATGACTTTTTTCATTATTGATTATATGCCTTTTTTTCTTTTTTTTTTTTGTGGTTTAATGATTCAACTTTTTGTCTGCCACAGACCAAGGTGAAGGTTTTGTCTGACTAGCAAGTATTTGGTTTACTATTGTGTGACAAAGAAAAGCATAAATAGCAAAAAGAAAAGCATCATATTTGAGAAGCTAGAAACATAAAATATCAGTCATTTTATCTTAAAGATGACTAAAATGATCATTTAACTTTTAGAAAGTTATTACTCTATTTATTAATGCTGTAAGGCATTTGTGTCATTTGGTTCTTCAGGCATGTGTAATTGTGTGTTATTAGCATAGACAGCATAAACAATTTCAATTCAGTTTTTATTGTATGGCGCCAAATCATAACATACATTATCTCAAGGCACTTAACACGGAGGTCAAGACCTTACAATATTATAGAGAGAAACCCAACAGCTCTCACAATGAGCAAGCACTTGGCAACAGTGGAGAGGAAAGACGGGTGTGGACTGAGAAGAGCATGGGACCAGCACAACTTCCTTCTACTCAAAATGCCAAAAAAGTTGAGATGTAAAGGGCAAAAAAGAAACTATAAACCCCAACAAAGAGCTTAGGTCAGGTTATGTTTTTTTTATTAAAACTATCGCCTTCCTTAAAAGAATAGACATTTTGGGAAATACACTTATTTACTTTCTAGCTGACAGTTCAGTGAGTAGACACCACTCTCATGTCTGTACAGTAAATATGAAGCTACAGGCAGCAGGTGATTAGCTTAGCTTGGCATTAAGACTGGTATTAGGGGGAAACAACTAGCCTGGCTCTGTCTAAAGGCAACAAAATGTGCCTACAGGAACCTCTGAATTTTACTGGTGAACACATTATATCTTGTGTTTAATCTGTGCACAAAAAGAAGTGGTTGTGATTTTAATGGGAAGTTGAATGGTGGGACGATTTCTTGGCTTACCTGTTTTCATTCATTATGCTTGACCTTTACATAGATTGCAGTATAGAGTAAGAGTGCTAGTATCCTGGGGGTAGTATATTAGGATCAGTGAGCCATTCAACATGAATAAAAAGTGTTTAAAGCTTAAGTGTTATCACATATTTGGGAAAGTTTTTGTTTGTAATTAGTTATAATCAGCATACATGATTAATTTATATTTCTAAACTGATTCTTTGATTCAAGTCATAATCACCAAGATTTTTCATAATCTTTTTCACAATTACATGACAAACTTTATAGTCCTGCTTTGAGAAATTTACCCCCTGATGGCACTGAGTCTCATCCTGCCCACTCACTGTGTGTGTGTGTGTGTGTGTGTGTGTGTGTGTGTGTCTGTGTCTGTGTGTGTGTCTGTGTCTGTGTCTGTGTGTGTGTGTGTGTGTGTGTGTGTGTGTGTGTTTTCACACTTCTGCTACATGCCACACCCTCTCTCACTGCGTAGGTGCAGGCCAGGTGGTCACCAAGGAAGCTCGCAGATTTTCCAGCTGGTGTACTTTCTTGGAGATCTATTTAAAGTAGTAATCTGTTTCAAAGTTAGCCAATTTCCCTTCTCCAAGTTAAACATCTTTGTTCAGACAGTCCAGTAATAATGACTGTAATCTGCTTCCTTAAGTATGAAAAGGTCGAAAAAAGGTTTAATGCAGTAGATACATTGGACAACAAGTGTAAAGAAAGGGTTAAGGGGCTGGTGAGTGCTCTCAACGTTATTACATATAATATATCCTCTGGCTTGCTCATGTGACTCGTGTTGGGGAAAGTGCTGCTCTGTTTTGACACTTCATGAAATCAAGTTTTCAGGCTAGTATCGAGAAGTGTGGCGTATGATGTATTTGTTGCACATTCTGACACCTGATAATTGGTTTATATTGTTGCCTACAGTGCAGCAGCCAATTTGCACATACAGCCTGTAAACCACTTTGTCTGAGTTTGTTATTGATTTGCATTGATGCTTAGTTTTCTTGTCCAATTCCAGATTTCATTCAGTCATTAATTCGAGCTGAAGTCTCGTTCTTACAGTTCTTTTATCATTTGTCCAATTACCGTGGTTTGAAAACTAAGCTGCAATGTCATTTCAGCGTTTCGATCAACATGAAAACCAAGGGAAATGCAAACAAGGGCTCAGACCATGTGCTGCTAGCACACTCATTCATGTGGTTACTGTCTCTGGCATGAAACATTTCAATAACAAGTGCCCTTGCACTAGATGTGAGCAATTTAACTGCAGTAATTAATTGGCATGCATCAAGGAGTGGATAACAATGAAAGAACTTGTGACAAATTAATATTTGAGCAAGTAAGCCTTCAGTAGTCCTGAGAAAATGTAGTGCATTCAATCTGTCATAGCCTTGAATGGGTCATCTACAGAAGCCTGTAAATAAATAATTTCATTCCACTCATGTGGCAGAGGATGTTAATCAAATATCCACTGGGCCTTAAAGAGCAGGTAGCCAAAAGGAAAACATGTTTTGCAGCTGGAAACGCAGGGGGCCTATAGGTTATAAATATGCAGTGATACATTCTTAATTTTGTTGGGTTTGCATTAAGTTTGTCATTTTTGTATTTGAAATTCGAAGTAGGGTTTAATCAAGCCAGGAAAAAATTTGAATATTAGATCTATATTAATCTGGTCAGATACTAAATTCTCGGTGTATAACCAAACACAGGCTGTGCCTTGTACTTCAGTGATGGGAGTTCATAAAATGCACTGCCTGCTGCTGGTTGCCCTGTCAGTACACTAGACTATTGTTCTCATCACTAATGCAAAATGAAAGCATTAGAAGAAGAAGCAATTTGGACTAGAACGAGAAATTGTGGCTAAAGGTGATGCTGCTTACGATTTTACTAATTTGCATTTTTATTAATCTTGTAAGTCATGTGAGCTCAGGCTACACACTGAAATCAGGCTCTCTTCACAGCCAAAACATATGACTTCTTTGTTCATAATGTACGGATCAGTCATGAAATGGGTGCTCACTCTGAATGTAAGCACAGAACGTCCAGTGAAGAACACAAGACGGGCATCCTCAACAATGTAGTCAGAAAGAGAAAAGAAGCGCTATCTCTTATTTTGTCCTTTTCTACGAGCCACAGATGGTCTGTTCTCCTCTCAGTCAAGACTACAATAGCCACAACATGTAAAATACTATTCCAGTGATATTAAAACAAGCTCGCTGCAGTTTGTAATGAGTCTTCTGACAGCAGCCATGTGGGAAATCAGACACTGGAACTGCTCAAGCTGCAAGACAGCTGACCAAAGTTTCTAACATGCCAGTTATTCACCCAGTTGTCCAACAGCCAGATTGTTGGTTATTCAGAAATTAAACCCAGTTCTAATTAGTTGTTTGGGTGGATATGGAAGGTGGGGTCATTTGGGGGTTAAAACCAGGCTTAATCTGTATAGTGTCTGCTTGACTTTACAGTAAGGTTAGTTTGTCACTCCAGTGAGACCGAAGAGGCACCGCAAATTAACAGAACAGTGTTAATGCTGTTCCATAATTTAGGATCAGGCTCAATGGGTAGCATTTAAATTAATTTGAATGAATGACGTGTTTTAATTAGTTTGAACTTTATCTTTTGAAAAGGTGATAGTGCTGTTTGGCATGATTTCCCTTTTATTCAGGTACTCTAGATTCCTCTCACAGTCCAAAGACATGCAAGTAAGGTGAATCAGAAAATCTGAATTGCCCGTAGGTGTGAATGTGTTTGTCATTCTGCGTTAGCCCTGTGAGGCTGTCAAACTGTCCTGTCCATTGCATGCTGGGATAGGCTGCGGTCCCCCCTCCATGACCTTGAACACATCTGTCTTATCTTGTTTCCACTCAATCCAGCTGTTTTAAATGCCATATGTATGATGTTAATCGCTTAAAATTCTCCACAGAAGAAACAGTATACATACAGCACACTGTATTATTTAAGAGATATCACAGGTGAGGGATATTTTACTGAAGAAAAAGGTACTCATGTCTTAGTTGTGTTCAGAAACATGAAGTTATCAGAGTTTGAAGAGTTTTCTTCTCCTTTTTCTTCTTCCTCCTCCATTTCGGGGCCATTTTGGAGTTTTTGTCCCATAAAAACTGTTTAACATTTAGTTTAAGTGGCTTTTCTTTCGGGTTGTATCTCTTGGCAAAAGGTGGCTCACAGTCTTTCTCTAATAAGAATGGACTGTCCTGTTAATAAAAAAAAAAAAAAATTAAAAAAAGACCAATGGTCATCTGTGCAAGTACCTTATTATGGCAAATTACATGTCTATTGTTAGGTGATCTCCAGTGGATGTAGAAAGGAGAAAGTCGTGATATAGTAGTGACGGAGTCCACTTTAGTAGGTTTGGATGGATGAGTCAGCAAAACACTTTGGAGACTGCTGTTTCTTTCCTATTTAAAGGGTTGAATCATGACCGTTCCATAACCTTCTTGTCTTGGAGGGTAGGGACAAACAACCAAAAGGTCGTTCAGGTTGGAGGACTTGCTGGCTGAGTGATAAGCTCCTGTGTTCTTAAAACCTTCGGTATCTGGAGCCTTTGTTGACTTTCTCCATCTTTGGTAAAGAGCTCTCTACTGTTGGGAAAATATATTTTTCTCTGCGTTAAGGAGCAGCGGCTCAATTCTTGAAATGTCTTCTCTATCCTACAACCATTGAATATTTATTCCCTGCTCATGGGTACTCAAGTCCATGTTTTGTAGTATTTTCAGCAGCTCCATTTTCTAGTAGAGGGACCTCCTCCTCTTCACAGGCCTTGTGCTTGATAGCCTGGCATGTAGCTTCTCCTCATTGGCTTCATTGATCTCTTGGTAGATTTGCTCATCTGTCTCAGGAAACTGGAGACGTGCCAGGTATGCTGTCTTTTCATCTGAATCGTAGTTGCTTTTATGACTCACTGACTGAACAGTGCATAAAATATTGTATTCAATGGCATTCTCCGATTCTGCTTTAATATTTTCTTCAATGTTCTCGACCATCTTCATTGCAAAAATCTATCCTATTATACTGAACTAATCCAGTTTTATCCAATTATTCATCTCCATTGTCCTGTGGAAAGTGAGAGGCTGCCATACCATGACTACACATGCTGTAGAAAAAGTACATGAGAGATGACACTTCCAGAGACATTTAAGTTTTTGAGAGTCAATGTCATTTGTCTGAGGCAAACAGGGGTAAATGATCAGTTAAACAGTACACAATGGGGGTTGTTACAGGATGGAGGAAAAGATAAATGTAGCTCATTTCAGGATGTCAGTTACAAGAATTTATTTTGACTCTGTCAGCGCCTCAATGCCATCAAAGCGCTGGAAAGATAATTGAAATTACTGTACATACGTACATTCTGCATTCAATCATTGTGCAGCGGATTTAATGGATGTCAGAAACTGTTAAGTCAAAACAATCAATGTAAAGTTAACTTTAAACCAAGTTTTAGAATGATTCAGTCAAGGTGAGCTGGGTGAATTGTTACTTTGAGGAGAGATCAATAAAAATAACCTAAGTGTGAATTATGTGCAAACATAGTTTGCAATGTCTATATCTATAGGAATTAAAAGTAGCCTATGGAAAATACAGGTATGACAACATTATTAAAGTATGCAAAATAGCTGTAATAAAGTTAAGGCTTAAAATATACTGCAAAAATGAATCTGCAGTTTTTTGAAGAAGTCGTGTCTTCTCCCTTTGTGACGTGCAAGTTTTTTTTTTTTTGCGAGAGATACCACTGAACAAAAAGTTCTTGAGTCACAGTGAGCATAGTACATCTGCCCAAAGTGCTATTCAACAGCAGTGTAGAAAAACACCCATGTTATTTTGAGTAGAACGCTGGCCTTACTGAAAGAACAATGTTAATGTATAATACATCTTATTTAAAAATATATGAACAAGACTAGGTCAAAACCTAGAATATGGATGGACTGTATCGTAGGTTATTTGCATTCTGCCTAATGTCAGCCAGTTTTATCCCATTATCTGTTTGTTTCTCTCCTACTCTCTGTGCTCAGATATATATTATTTTAATACAGCTGAATTCCCAAATAAACCTGTTCTCATTTATATTTTTTCTGTTTCTGTTGTCAGACAATGGAACAATTATGAAATAGTGACTGAATGTGGCCGATGTTAACCAGCAGTCATTTTCAAGTAATTTTCAAGCTGCTGCTTTGCACTGCTAATATCCTGATTTTATTTGTTTGGGCGGCTGTGGCTCAGGAGGTGGAGCGGGTTGTCCACTAATCAGAGGGTCGGTGGTTCAATCCCTGGATCCTCCAGTCCACGTGTCGTAGTGTCCTTGGACAAGACACTTTGCCCCTGATGGCTGTTCCATCAGCGTATGAGTGTGGTGAATGAATGGATGAATGTGGCAAGTATTGTAAAGTGTTTTGAGTAGTCAGTAAGACTAAAAAACGTGCTATATAATTGCAAATCCATTTACCATTTACCATAACTGCAACTTCGTCAGACAAAATCACCAAACACATAAGTTAAAGACAATGGCTGTGCTTAGATTTTGGCTATTTACATCTAAAATGATCACTCAGATCGCTCATTCTCGTCAGCTGCCATGCGGTCAGCATAGAGAAGTGTGCCTGAGGTGGGAAAGCTCGACCTTGTGCTTATGGGGCAATACTGATGAATGTCTTCTACGGAAAGTAGCTAAGGTTTGTCCAAAAAGTCGCTAGAGTTGTTGCCATGTGCTTTTTTGGAAAAGGGTTAAGTTGAAAAGTTGGTTAATTGCGCAACATTTGCGCTTATAAGGCTGGCCCCACTGTTGCTGTCCAGCCAAAAATATCCAGTACAAGATATCATTAAATTCCGGATAAAAAATTGAAATAAAAATACTTGCAGACTAGTGATTAGACTAGGAATGGGGGAAAACAAAACAAACCAAAGATAAAAGTGAGACATGAGAGTATTATCGATCTTTTCATCTAAGTCTTAAAAAAGAGCAAATAAACCATATTTCCCAAAAATATTGAACTTTTCCTTTCAAAAGATCGTAAGCCCATTTAAACAGTGACTTCAATGAATAAAATGTAAAGAAATGTGCACAGATCAGAAGGCAGTAAGTGGTCATAAGGCTTAACCAAGTCAGTTTATCAGTTTATCAATAATCATCAATAATAACATTGTTTATTCATCATATTCATCTATTGTAGCCAAATATACCAGAGCCAGGATTGACAACATATTTATAAAAAATTTAATTTGTCTTTTTGATTGCTCCCTTTGGTTTGTCTTTGAGTGAGTAGCAGAATATAACCATGATTGCTCAAATTACACACCTTTTTAAGGGTTCAAAAATATTATGGCCTCATCCTAGCAGAAAACAGTTTGGGACAATGACAGCAGAAATTGCAGCTTGTCCTACTACAGCAATATCTAATTTAGTTGACTGTTAAAGCCATCTTGGCACTTATTAAACCTGTTTAGCTCTGGCTCCCCATGTTGTATCTTGGGGGGGGGGGCAGGCAAGAGTCTAGTTATGATCAATGGTTAAATTCAGAATAGTTCTTAATGCCATTTCCCCATTTTATCTTGCCTGCCTCCCCCACCTCGATACTGCATCCTCAGCATACCATTACAAACAGCCCTGTTTTGGACACTGATGCATGTAGTTGCCTGCATATAACTATGTTGACATGCTCAGGCAACCCTGTGGCCGATGCTGTCAGCATGGACCTCCATCAGCTCCCCTCTCTCCTCGCTGGCTGTGATGGACAGGCTGTGGAGGTGTGTGTGTGTATGTGTATGTGTGTGTGGTGTGGTATTGCTGTGGCGTTGTTTCAGGGCGTGAACATCACACATCCGGCTAAAGAAACATAAATAAATTCATGAAATACATAACGATAAGAATTCTATCAACACGATTCAGCCTCAGACAACTAAAGACAAAGAATTTATTTCTCCTGACACATTGGTGAATGTGGCATTGCTTACATTGCATAGATAAACAGAGGGGCTGATTTTTAGAGCTCAGCATGCAGCTCTGCACAGAAACTACTGGCAGGCTGAGTTCAGCTCTGCCAAGCCACCAAGTCTTCCTGTGGCGAGGTTCTCTAATGCCTTGAAATCCTGCAGTGTGTTTTTTTATCGACAAGCTGTGTTACCCTCCTGGGTTTCCTTTCTTCTCCACCGAGTGCTGTCTAATAGAGCAGAAATTCCCTACAAATCAGGCAAAGATTTTATACTAGACCAGGATAAAGTTAATTTGGCTGGTACAATGCATAATGAGGTGTGTGTGTGTGTGTCGTGTCCCCCCCCCCCCATCCCAGACACGTCTTTTTGTTTGCTTTTCTTTGTGTTGGCTTTAATAAAACTTGCGTTGTGCAGGTTCATATTATTGTTATGTGTGCTCTCCTTGTTGTCACTGTGCCTTTCATGAACAGCTGCAAAATCTTCAGAATAATTATAGCAGCAGTTGGTAAACAAAGAATCCCTTTTAGGCATTTTTTTATGAGATAATGTCTTGATAACCAACATTAAAGATTACCCTGATCTTTGAAATGAATTTTTAAGTCCTCGTACTACGCTGCTTGGTGTGTTAAAACAATATAGTCAGTGCGTGAGTGCTTCATCTATGAATCAGAAACTTTTTTATTTTTTTCACTTTACAGTGACCACCTGCATTACTCATTCATATGAATTACACCATCTGGCCGCTGCACGAAAAACCTCTCATTCAAAACCATAACTTTCATTCACTCACTGAAGTTTCCTTTTTGGATTTATAGTTATGCATTTTGGCAAAAGTGGGGGTTTCAGACACTGTGGGTAAGTCTAATAAGACATATGGATGAGAGAAATCCTTCCCAGCATATTTGTCATTATCAGCTGTTTTACTTTATTGATGTCGGAAGAAGTGTAGTTTATTAAAAAGTCCAGGGAGCTTTTAGTTTGTCAACATGCAACCAATATTTTACCATCGCACTCAGCACAAATTTCAGAGTGCTGAAGAGTTAAAAGAAGTTTTGAAATAATAATAAAAAAAAACATCCTTGCACAGTGGGCACAACTTTTTGGTTGTGTTGAAAAACCTACCCACTTGCTGTCTAATCTTGCCTGCATTGATCAGACCCCCTGCTCATGCACGCGGAAGCTTCCAAGCTCAGCAGGCCATCTGTAGCCTAGTATAGCTGCTGAACTTGCCTGGGCTTTCATTTATGGTGAAGAAGCAAATGATGCGGGAGTGTAAGCCCAAAGAAAAAGGAAGCTGTTTCAGTTGACTTATCAACCGAGCTGCTACTTTCACACAAGGTCGTTGTCTCAACATGAGGAGTCCAATAAAGTCAGTCACTTGCTGTTCTGCTTGGAAGCCGTAGCTGTCACATGGAGCATCTGCTCACTGTCCGGTTTAAGATGCTGGTGTGATGTTCTCTGATCAATGTTATTACCATCTGCAAATGTACCATAATGTTCCCATCAGTCACAATATAGCTGAACTTTATTACTTCAGGAATTGCATGTTTACATAACGTAAAGTTTAAATAGTGTTTAAAACAAAGACAGAATATATTTTGTTCACGTTCCCCAATCAAAGATTTCACTCCTCCTCTTATCTGTACTGTACATCAGGTTTTATCAGGACACCAATAGTTTATTTTGTGCAAAGTGATATTGTGAAGTTGCTTTATAATTTATGATTGCAGTGACCTGCTATCCATGGGAGAGCCAACAACTCTGACTTCAAACAACCTAGCTCCAGCACAACATCTGGTCCACGAGGAAATGTTGCCTTTGTTAATGAAGTGATATAAATTGATGTGGCAGACAAAAGCCTCTGTACATTACGTGTCGCATCGTGGTGGTATTGAAGTATACGAGGATGTGATTTCCTGCAGGCTTTTGTTGCTGTAAACAATGTAATGGAAATAGACAATTCTTTCTTTATTACAAGTGTTAAATGATGCTGTTTAATGTGTGGTGGTTTTTATCGAGTGAAGTTTCATACTTTATGCCACACCAGCCCCTGGGGTCTTTGAATTTGCTTTCTAAGCCGTGCATGTTTTTTTTTTTTTTATTTCTTGAAAGGCATTCGCTGCCACATTGTTAACACTTTGGTGGTGTTAATATCTTGCAGACAGGTGTTCTCACCCTTCTCCTCCCAACTCGTTTGTCTTAGCTGTGACATTGTCACAAGTTATCACTATTTCGAATATCACCATCGCACAAATTGTTGATGTCCTACAAAATGTGAAACTCGATTCTTCATAATTAAAGCTGCTATAATCATTTTTTTCATATTAACAGTGAATCGTGTGACTACTTTTTTGCGAAAAGTGACATTTATACCAATGAACGCAGAGAATTATGAGCCAAATCTGCAGATTCCCTCAGCTCTACAGCCTTAGAGTCATCAGGTGGGCACGAACATGACTCCAAGTGAATGATAATGTTGCTCCATGTCTGCTGGATGTGTTAATTAGCAGTAATTTGTGAACACGTTTGCCATATCATATAAGGTGGCAATATATCAGTGTTGTTTACAGCTTGTTGCAGTTGCCTCCAAATGGCCAAAAAATCAGCTAATGTAGATTTGAAGGAAAACAAGGGGTGAATAAAGCTAGTCTGCCAGTCTGTTAGTCCACAGGCTTGTGATTTCAAATTGTCAAAAGGGTGAGTCACCTGTGTAACAAAAAAACATCTATTTACCCAACAACCACTGGACAGCTGACATACGTGGCCATTTTTTGATATGTCATATTTGTCTTTAATATTAACATTCTAGTCAGTAACTCCTGTAACAATTGCGTTTATGGAGTCATCCATCTGTTTAATTGCTGTGGCCAACTGTGATGACAGTTTTATTGATGAGGCAACTTAATTCCAACAGCCGATAAGGCTGGATCAACGGGTCGGTGAGAGCGGGAATGAATTGTAATGCATACTCTGTCGCTCCTTTCATTTGTTCATCCTTCAATAACAGAATCCCTCCCTTCTGCTTTTTTGATACCTCTATCCCACCCCTTCTCATCTTCATACAATCCATTCATTTCAAACCAGTAATCTCTTCACCTTAAGCCCTTTAAGTCACCATTAAGCCTCCATTCATTCTTACATAATGATCAAATTCATCCCAGTCCATTTACCTCCAAGGTGTAAGGTTTACAAAGGATTACAGGTTGAAAAATCAATTTGCTTGCTCTTGGATGTCAAGTAATCCAGTTTGGAGACATGTTGGTGCTACTGCAGTGTATTGGGCCATGTGCTACATGGTAGCTGACAACGCCGTTGTTGAGATTCAAAGGGAAAAAATATGCTAATACATAGGGCATTATTATTTAAGGCATGTCATTATCCAGTGTATGGTTTAAAGAAGAGCCTTTGTCCGGTGATTTCAAATAGCAGTTTAATGGCTTTTTTGACATGCTGAACTTCAAACACCTGTTTCACACAGAAACATCTACAAAGTGAATATTGTATCACTGAACTGATGTGTTAACTGCAGCCATGGAGCTTCACCTTCAACATCCCTCACAACACGGGAAATGTTTCCAGCCAGCAAGAAGGTGGATGCAAATTACATCAGACTGTAATCTTGGATCCCTCCCAAGTAAATGCATAAAGTTAATTGCCATACAGAGGGAGGGGGGGGATATAATTTGCCCTAATTTTCAGACTGCTGCGGGTTGTTTTATTGTGTATGACAGTGTCCATGAGGGTATGACTTTTGGAAGGTATAAAGGCCATTTTATTGGAAGACCATAAATCTCTGCAACCCAGTCTGGACAGTTGGTACCATAGCTATAACAAGCTTTGTGGATTATCTCTGAACTAGCCCCCATATTAAAGGTTTCATACATTCAGCACAAAGTAATGGAAGAGTCAGAGTTTTCTTAGTCAGCTTATTCAACAGAGGGCAGATAATTAGGAAAGAAACCAAAACTGTAAAGTTTAAATTGCATTATTAACAGCAATAGTTCCTTTAGAGACCTTTTACTGTGTGGTATATGATTTAATGCCTATAATACATAAATGGATATATAATGCAGGTAAAGACATATGCAGTATAATAGAAAACATGAAGGAAAATAATGATAACAGCGATTGTTGATTAATTGATCAGTAGATCCACAGAGAATTAATCAGCAGCTGTTCTAATAATCATTTGATCGTTTTTAAGGAAGAAAAAAAAAAAGGAAAACATTACCTGCTTCGAGCCTCTCATTTTTCAGCATTCATTCTTTATCTTTAGCTTCATTGGCTTTGGCGATTCTGTTCACTGATGCAGGAATTAATCACATCACAGAAGAGAATCAGATAGGGAGTTGGGGGTAAGGGTTATGTTTGGGATGGAGCGCTTGAAGACTGGTGTTTTGTTTTCATGAATCAGAATGTTATTGTGTTTTTTGTGGCGTGGCACCAGTGAAGTGCATCAGCTGACAGAGAGCTTGGAAAAATGTGAGGTTTTCGAAATAGTTTTTTTTCAGCTAAATGATGGAGTCGATTGTATGTAAGTGACCTGGAAATGTGAATGCAGCATGCATACTGTATGTTACTGTCACAGTTCAGTTTCACTGAAGCAATTAGGTTTGAGAGGGGGCAGGCAGGCTTTTATCTAGCAGACATGAGGAGGATGGCCTTGTTTGATTTGAGCGAATGCCTAGAAAACGACTGCTGGGTGGAATTTCTACAAACTGTGCGAGCAGGGTTTTTAACAAAGAAGTAAAAATGTCTTGTTTACTTTTCATAGTGAATGTCACCCCCAAACACTCACAACCCTTGATAATTAGAAGATAGCTATGAAAAGCTGAAGAGGATGCCCAGAAAAGCTTCCCAAGAGAGCTGTATGATGTGCAGGTTTTATGTTTGCAGAATGCAGGGAGGCCATTGCTTGAGGGATTCATTTGTGTGGAGGGTGAAGGGCACAGTAAGAACAACTGTTTTTGTGTCCAGGACTGTTGAAACTGTTTTTTTTTTGTTTTTTTTAAAGACACAACCCTTAAAAAAATACATGCTTTTGGACTGAAGTTGTTATAATACTTAATGTATTACTGAAGAAACAGTATATGCATATAAACATGAATATGCAGCAATAATCGCATGCATATACAAACACAATGGCTTTGATTTAGGTTGTGATATTTGCTGAGGAAAAGAGTTCCTCTTCAAATTAAACAGAGGCAAATAGAAATGACTACAGTGAGCCATTTGTTAATATCTGGAGTAATTTACAAGACATCTTGAAATCTGAAGCTTTTCATGTGTATTAAGTAAAGGCCTGTCTATTGTAAACTACATACGACCATGACACTTTTTACGATCCTCCTCAAGAAGGGATGTCCATGATTTTTATGAGGTCTATATCTCTGTGCCTAGAATGAATTAGAGTGTTGACTGATTTATTCAGTCACTCATAGCTAACCTGTGGTGGCATTTGCCGGTAGTCTGCCGAGTGTTAAAAATCATTATAACATACATATGCGATGAGAATATGCACAAAGTTTAGCTTTCCAACAAGCGGGCAGTGGGCTGACATACATCAGGGTTCTGTTTGGGTTTTTAATAAAGCCTGTCAGGGAGTCTAGAAGACGTGCATGGACAGCTCGGCTTGTTTTGTTGTTTGTAGGTATGCGACACTTTAATGCTGCTGGTTTTTTGTTTGTTTTTGTTTTTTTACCTGATGATACAATCCTGCGAAGCTAGTAATCTGTTTGATCTCTTTTTGTAGGTGATCCTCATGTTGACAAAATACTACGACTTCAACTCTGGCAGAGTAACAGAGAGTTCTTTATGGAGGTAAGATCTCCTGTCTGTTATTACCTTACATCAACAGGAATAAAGAAGCTGCAACAAAACAAATAGATGTTACATTTGTTTAGTAATGACTTAACCCCAAAGTTGTTTTGCTTTTGAAGAATCCTCTTTAATAGCTCAAAACAGAGTTAATATTGTGCTGTCAGCTTGATGACATTTATTAATTATGTGAACTGTGAATAGTTTTATTTGTGTGTGAAATTCTCAGAGCTTATTTGGACTTTTGTTGTTGGAGCATAAATTCAGTCACAAATGGATAACATACTGCACATTTCTTTGTCTTTGACTATTTGGTAAACAGAAGCAACATACTGTATATATATATATATATATATATATACTGTATATTTTGTATTTTTTTGGGGGGGGGGCTGTTTAGGAGGTGTCGATTCACCGTTATGATCATTTTGGAGGATGTAGTCTGTGTTGCTGCTGAACTACACTACGTTATGGTGACAAGTGTTCCTATTATTTTGTCCGCCCCATTCAGATCAGTGAGAGTAGGCTTAACAACAGACACACTTTGTCTTTATATAATTCAATACAGTTCCACAGCAGCGTAATTTGCAGGCTCCAAAATTAGCATACAGTTGATTTAACACGTCTTTAACACAGTTTCAACAAAAACTTTAACATTATAACCTTCATGAAGGAAGATTTATGCGGTGTTACATTTATAGGTGTTCCTAATAAACTTACAACTGAGTGTATAACAGCTTAAATGTGAAATATGTCCCTATTTGGTGCAATAACAATAACACCGCTTTAATGTTGTCACCTTCATCATTTTGCAAGCTCAGTTTGTGGCAAAAGGAGGAGTTACAACTTCAATATTCTTCTATGTATTGATTTTTATAAGGCCATAATAAAAGAAAAAATATTTGAAGAGGAAAAAGTGGTTGATTTTGCAATTATTAATGTTTTTCTTTACACATACAGCAGTGGGTTCTGTGAGGCTCCAAACAATTAGGAAGTAAATCCAATATCATCAATATACAAGGGTTAAATAAAGAATAATGACGACATATTTCCCAATAAATATGCCCATAAAAATTTAAAAAATACAGGACGTTTTATATTGCAGTATATAACATTTCATGGTCCTTTCTGAAATGTCAGAAAGCAACTGGGACCAATATCTATTTTGGTGACAGTGAATGACCTCCAAAATGAACTCAGCAAAGAAAAGCCATTTTCTGCAGGACAGTCAATATTTTCAAGTATATCTCTGGTTTTGAGAAATTTTCGAGACACCCTGCCGTTGTTTTTTTGTTTTTTTTTCAGCCAACAGGCAAATAAATCCTCCAATCTTCCATTTGAGTTAGAAAACATCGAAATCACAAACCTTTGAATTACATTTTTACCCCAAAGCATCAACAATGATAATGATAACAATGATAATAATAATAATAATAGGTATAATAGCTCATCCTCTCGCCATGCATACCACACAGGATATTCTTGTTTATTTTGATAATTAAAAAAATCTCCATCCATCTAGCAAATTGCCTCATGACTACTGCTGTTGCAATTTTCTGCTTGCCTGATATGCTTAATGATACCATCAGCATCATAACTACTAGGTGTTGTTCAGTTCTCCTTTACTTTCCACCACAACCTATTTCCTTTATCCTATAATTGAATTTTAGGTCAACTGATTATGGGACCACTTATGAGAAACTTAATGAGAAAGTTGGGCCAAAAACCATACTGAGCTACTTGTACGTAAGTCCGAACAACAAAAGGAAGGTAGGTTCCCACGTGCATGTTATGAAAAGTCCTGCCTGTGTTAATTAAATCTGTCAATTGTTATCACTGTGTCGCAGAGTTATTATCATTTTCACTACATAGTAGCCCCGCAGGAGTCTGCACCGTGTGTGTGTTACAAGCAGCACATTGTACAAGCACACTTAAGCCCTGCGGAGTGGATGCTGTTGAGGTGGGCCGCTGATTCCCCCTGTCTCCTTTCTCGTCTCGTCTCAGATCATGTTACTGACCGACCCGGAGGTGGAGAGCAGCCTGCTCATTAGTCTTGACGAGGGGGCGTCCTATCAGAAACACAGCTTAGCCTTTGATATCCTCAGCCTGCTTTTTCACCCGGAGCAGGAAGACTGGATTTTGGCTTACAGCCACGACCAAAAGGTAGCGTGTAGCTGTCGGGTGGCATGAAAAAGTTGGAATAAAAAACTGAATATGTGACAGGAAAAACAAAATCTCTGGATGGAAATAAGGGTTGTTGTGTCTGCTTTACTTGCTCCCTTTCATGCTTTTGTTAGCTTGGTGTAGAGGCTCTGCCACCTTCTTATTCTGTTGGATTATATATCACAAGGCTAGTGGGTCGCAACATAAGTAATATCTCTATAAAATGATACAAACCATAGGTTGCTGTCATGGACAAAAGCATTTATTTTGATAATAGTGCCTAGCTGTTAAGAACATGGTCTTCATGAGCGGAGACATCTACCACTTAAGTCAAGGCTGCAGTTGCCAAAACAGAGGCAACTGATCACCTGCTCCTCTAAACAAGTCATAAGGTCTGGCTGCATAGCCTAACTTTGAATGGATGTGTCCTACACAGCACAGGGGAAGGTTAACAAGGGAGACACGCCCAAACAATTCCCAAGCTCGCTCACACACACACAATGGCGAGCATAAACCCACACATCCTTCATTACTCTTTGTGAGAACCCTGCTGTCTGCTTCACTCAACACCTCAGATATCAAACTCGGCCTCCACAGCCTGCTATTGGAAGACTTGATTTTCAGAGAGAAGAAAAGTCAAGGTCTGAGAAGTGAAATAAATGGTGCAGGCAGTAAGATGAAAGCTTAGCTGAGAGCCATCGACAGGTCAAAATAAAGACGTTCCACAGAGGTTTGCCTTCAGGGCATTCTGTATTTCTTTGCTAAATTCACCAAGCTAACAGCTAAATTCCATCAGGTTTTTCTTTCCTTTTATCACTGCTAGAATAAAATTAATATCAGCCTGGTTTCATTTTACATTTATTGATTGTCATGTCTTAAAAGTTGTAAGCTCTTAGATAAGTCAAAATAATGTTGCTTAGCATTGTAAAGCTCTGAGCTTAAGACGCTTGCTGCTTGATCATTATAGCACCGTATGACAGGCCTTGTGAATGCTTGTTTCATACAGTGGCAGTGAAATGGGATGAGTGATTTTATAAAGGCAGTCAGGCTGAAATTGTTCAATCACTGTAAAGAGACACTTTGATTTTAACACAGATGCCTACTTGTATGACCTCCCTTCTCTTTACTGCGGCATCAAAGCAAATAATCTTTTCTATTTTATTTTAAAATCATGGCTTAGCATCACTGTGAATTTAGAGGAACCGATGGGTTTTCTAATCACTGATGCATCTTCACATAAAGTATGTGCTCAGTCGTGGAATATTCAAAAGAATATCAACATATTGACACCACAAAATCTACAACTTTGATGACAGCTACTTGATAATACAGTTGTACATAAATCTGGAAATAATTATCTTGGATATTCTGACTTGGAAAATTATTCTATATACTGTAACTCATTTGGTTAATGCATTCCTCTCATTTTCAGCTCTATGTCTCTGTTGAGTTTGGGAGGAGGTGGCAGCTTGTGCATGACGGCGTCGTCCCCAACAGATTCTACTGGTGAGGTCATCAATCAATCATTTGCAGAGTGTTTGTCTTTCTGGGGGTGAAATGCTGCAATATGAATACTTGACAGTAGACAGAATACAATTATACATTGATATATTAACTTGTATGTAGTTTGTATGTACAGGAATAGTACATTTTCATGTTCTATAAAATATATTTAGATTTCTTCTGGAAAAGTTTTCCCAGATTCTGTGTACCGATGTAATTGAAACGTGAGTAAAGAGTGACCAGGGTACTGACTCATACTGCATTAATATTAATATTGATATTAATAATAGCATCTCATTTCCAGCAACAACATGAATTATTGAGTCAGATTTAAACCTGTTAAGAAGTCCGGCATGCGGTCTCAAGAGTGCTGTGAAAAAATGAAATCAAAAAAATGGTTGTTATTATAAGAAATACTCAGATTCTTTACTTAAATAAAAGTACCAATACAGAAATGTTAAAAAAAAAAAAAAAAAACTCCATTATAAGTAAATGTCTGCATTTAAAGGAGCTATTTGTTAGTTTTGCTATTGCCACATAGCCAACGTTAGCATTAGCAGCTTATTAGTCTAGAACAAACGTTGCAAGTTCAGTGTCAAGCTTCATTTCTTCACACATCTATTTAGTGAGGCATGTGCAATTAAAAAATGCTGCACACTGTCTGACTTGCAATAAACAATTTCTTTGTAACATTTCAGCGCTAGACCTTAATGATGAAGATCTAACAAATTGTTTATTGCAAATCAGACAGTGTGCGGCATTTTTTAATTGGTGCCTCTATTTCTGTCACTTCTTTTCCTGTACTAAAGTTAGCACGCTAACCAGCTTGCCCTGGTCTGGTCAGCCTTTCTCATCACTTTCCAATACAGTCACTGAAGCATTGAGGCTGCCCTGAAGAAAGAGCCCTGCTCAGCGGATGTATTATAACCTTTTGTCATGTAAATGCAATGATAGCTGAAGCTCTTCTGTAAGACTGCAAAATAAACCAGCATGGTAATGCTAATGTTGGATGTGTAGCAATAGCAAAACTTGAAAATAGCTCTTTTAAAAGTTCATTTTAACACTATCAAAACTTAGAAGTATCCAAATTAAAATGACTTGGCCCTATTGACTTATGAATGATCATATACTACGTTATTAAATTGTTAATATTAATGCATCAATGCATAAGCAGCATGGAAAGGAAATGCTAGTTACATCTGAAATGTGTGACAAGGGGTCCTATGTAGACATTGCTTTTTTGTATGGTGTTTTGTATTGTATTTATATGAGTAAGTTACTTTCCACCACTGATCACAGCAAAGGTAAAAACAGTATTAAGGAAGTATCATTATACATTTTAATCCTAATTGCTTTTAAATGAATTTCAAAACAGGCAGAGATCGAATTGATAAATAATTTATGATTCCTTTTGTTGGTTTTTCTATGTAATGCACTAAGCCTCTAGTTTACACATACAGAGTAATATTAGATGTGTTGAATGCAGTCTGCTTATGAAATGTTGTTGGGATAGTGTGTCACAAATGGAATCATATCCAAACATTATCCATTTTCATTTCTTTGCGGTGTCTCCTTGAGCGTTTTAGTGTTATTAGTGGTTAGGTGCTGGTACAGGGATTATGGCCCAGGATAAATCCTTAATTTATAATGGTTTTTATAGTTGTTGGCTACGAAGTCCTTTTCACACTCATATCCACAGAATTAAAAAAACAGAACCATGGATTAATGAAGGAGGTTGGAGTGACCTACGGTGGAGAGTTATAAGTGTTTTGCCTTGGTCTGGGAAATACAACGCGCCAAAAATGTTAGTAATATGAGTGTGAATAAAAATCACTGGAGGGAAGAGGTGATGACTAAGTAGATATTAGACAAAACAAAGCACATAGACTATCTCTTGTTTAATGAGGCAGATATTTTTATCCTCAAAGGAGCGTGGATGTATGACACTCATTTCTTGTGGAGGTTGAAGAGTAATCATGTTCCGGCGGTGCTAATTAATCTTTCCTGATTTATTCAGACAAACATCTGTGGTACACATAGGGTTAACTGTACAGTTCAAGATTGCAGCATCTGCATAAAAAAAAAAAAAGTCTGCATGAAATAAATCCATAGTAACGACTATTAGTGAGTTTCTATTGGTGTGTGCTTAGTTATTAGGTGTATTGTTTAGTGTGTATTGATGCACATGCAAGTGTCTGCCCACATGGACCCATAAGACACCAAAAATACAGACGCAGTGGTGAAACATTTGTTAGATAAGGGCATAGATTCTTAGATACAATATTACATATTTCAAATAAAGAACTGCTGCTGAAGCACTGATAATAAAATATGGCACAAAAAACTCAAGGTTTTCATAATCATCCACCCAGCAGAGCTCATCAGAAATGCACAGAATTGTAGCCCTTAAATCATTGTATAATGAGCAATAAAGCACAAAATGTACCTCATTCTCAATCTCACCCAAACCACATCACAAAGCCCTTTCTCTCCGGTCTCTGAAGCTAATGGTAATGTACCTGGGCTCAACTGTGCACATAAAGATCTTTGACTCTGCGTCACATAAAGCTCTACACGGTGGCTGCAATTCAGGTCATAATGTAGTTTTATGCCAAGAATTTCTTATCAGGAACAATTTGCACAGAGCACCATGATTACACTGCAGAAAAAAATAAAATAAATAATGATAATATTAAATTAAAAAATTAAAATTTCACCTCACCAACTAAGGGATGTTCATGCAAAATTTCCCAGTTAAAGATCTTTCTAGTGAGCTGTTGTCCACAAACGAAGTATAGTACATTTACAGTATCTTTAATATCAACACACAGTATACCATATATGTCCAATCATTAGTCAATATGCTAAGTAAGGACAGTAGTGTGTGAGATTTCTTTAGCAGCATCCGGAAATTGAGAGTGTTAGAAGATGATCAGTCAAAAGCCATATTTTTGATGTTCAAGTATGTAATACACTTCCTTTTGTCCCTCCAGGAAATAAATCAACCAGAACATCCCCACACGATCAGAGATTGACCATGAAAGAATTACTTTCATCCCTTCCTGCACTGCTCTTTGTGTCTGAAAAGAAAAAAAAATCTGACAAACAAGATTTACAAAAACATGTTAACAGGCATCCTCACTAGGCTGACGTAGTGGTATGTGTTAGTTATGGGGGGAACGCAGTGTAACATTGCAGGGGTTTATTTAAGAGCAAGCGCTGCTGCTCACTGATAGAATTGGATGAAGTGTTTGACAGAAAGTCCATTAAAAGAGATGGAGCTTTGAGGCAATTACAGAGTGCTGAGGGAAGCAGGACGGGGGCTTTTTATATTATAGTTCAGACACGGTATGGAAAATGAGAAGAAACCCATCTTGTGTCACAACAGCTGCTATTAATATAACAAGTGGTCACTCCTGCCGCTCTGCTCATAACAAATATTATGAAGAATCTCTATTAAAACTGAATGAAATGGCAAAGTACACCGTATCAATAAAGAGCGGTGCAGGTCAAATGTCCATCAGGCCAGTGTTTATAGATAAGGTTGTTGTGTTATTGCAATAAAGAGAGAACAGTAAAGATCCAGGCTGCATCTCTTATGTCCCATGTCCCCTTGCAAATTCAAAATGAAAATCATACTATTATGTAAACCACAAATATTTAAATAAACAGAAAAATTTATTATTTCTGTCAGCTGTGAACAATTTTCTCAATTTTCTTTGTTTTGGTTATAAATATTTACACAGCATCACTTTATCAAAATAAACCATGGGGCAGCAGCATATAGTTGATAAAACTTTTTCCCTTAATGCCTCATTAAGCCAGCTTATTCTGAAATGAATAACAAGAAAAGTTAAAATTACAAAACAAATGCTCTTTAACCAAGTCTATACAGCATCTTATACTGCATCCTGTATAATCGGTGGTTTCAATTCAGAACCACGGGAACCTTGATAAATATGAAAGGTCAGAGATAATTAAAGGAATAAGAAAGAAAAATTACAAATAATTTCTCAATCTTTTCTCTAAGTTTGACTTTTTTCAAGTTATTATTATTTTATTACTACTAGTTTAAATTATTAAAATCAGGTTGTACCATTAACACTTAAGGAATGTCTTATCCAAAAGTAAATAGTTTATCCCTGTTAAACTGCTACTTTAGTATCTATACAGTTTATGCAGAATGATTGGTTTTATATGAATCTGATACTATTAAGATAGTCACTTAGTTTAGCTTTAGTATACTATTTTGTATAATGTGCAGTTTAATTTAAAATCTTCCCAGTTTTCATCATTTTTAAACATCTTTGTGCTCCAGTGTCAGATGTGTCAAGAATTCTTTTACGCTTCTACAGGGTTAATAATATACAGTATTAGCAGGCTATCGCTAGTTTTGTCACTTAGTTCAGTTAGCTACACATCAGTTACACATAGCAGTTACTGGGTGTCACATGTAGTTACAGATGGAATAAAAAACAGTTTGTGTGGTGCATTTAGTGATGTGTGAATCTTTCACTTCGTAAACACTTGGGTTATAATTAGGCAAAGTCTGAACCTGTGAGGAGTTGGTGTCACAATTTCTTTGAAGTGGAAAAAGGTTTTTGGAGGCCTTCTTAAATATAAAATACATCAATTCATATTGTAATAAAATAGTCTGAGAAGGCAAAATATGAGAAAGAAGTCAGTCTTTGGCTGAACAACTCATGCTTACAAGTACAGTTCATGTTTTGTTCAGGCCATAAGCTGTGATGAGTAGAAACAAACAAGACATTGCATAATTTTAAAGAGTTGCAAGCCCTGTAGGTAAAGGATGTCATTAATAATGTACATGATGTCACTATTAATAGGCACGTGTCTGTAAGTAGAGGTCTATGCTTATGTTTAATAGATGTTTGTCATGATGTTACAGGTCCAGGCTGGGTTTAGATAAAGAGCAAGGAATGATTCATCTGGAGATCAGTGTCTCTGATGGACGTGAGTAGTAATATATATTATTACATATCACAAGTTAAGTCACATCTTTCTACTGTGTTTGTATTGCTGAAATGAGACATAATCTCTCCTGTTAGTCACAATGTTTGCTGACATTTGTTTGTAATTCCTAAATCTCAATTTCAAAAAACCAGTAGAGAGATTACATCTGTTCTAAAACTGCCTTCCTCCTCTGAACTGGCTGTGCAGGGACTCTTCATGCGATTGAGCTAATTCATTTTTCAAAGGCCAGGCTATGACTTGGCTATTTTCTTGGCCACAGCACAGAGATGGGGGGCACTTCCATAAGGCCTCGTGTGTTAATGCCCCGTCCCCGGGGAGATTGCCTCATTTGGCTGATGCTAACACACTGGGGCAGCTCTCTCTACTTTATCTATTAGTAAGAATAAGAAGTATAAAATTTTGCCTCAGTGTTTCGCGTAATACCATCAGCATAAGCAGCTAAACCTTGATTGTGGTCCACAGAAGGTTGTTTGTTTTCCTCTTTGTCATATTTTTAGCTTTGATTTCTTGCTTACCCGCAGGGTCACAGTACATAACTTGTAAACTTCAGAACTGCTCTGATGGAAACAAGGGCAAGCCTTTCCCTGGATTTATCATCCCTAATTCCCTGGTGGTTCAGGATGAATACGTTTTCATCCAGGTGGGTTTTTATCGCAAGGTCTGGCTTCATTAAAAGACAATTAAAAGCTGTAAAACCACTGCATTCAATCGCATCTTAATGTACAGTCATGTTTTTCATTAACTAAAGGGGGCCATTATCCTGGGAAAGGATGGCATGTAACTGAAATCACAGTGTTGTGTATTATACTGAGAGAGTTGCACTCTGTCATAATGCACAACAACCTAATTACCACAAACCCAGAGTTTTGATGGCGGTTTAAACTGTGTGAGACATGCCGCTAGCAATCGGTGTACACAGCTCAGCTTATGAATATTCACCTGAAATGTGATGAACTGTAAATTGCACTATATTGCTTTTCTAGGTGCCAATAGGTGGCCAGTCTGTCCATTATGTGTCCTATAAAAGAAATGCTTTCTACCCGATGAAGCTTCCTAAGTACACTCTGCCAAAGGTAAGGCTGCTGGACGGGCTGCAGTGTTGGGTGAGTTGAGCACATGCAGAGCAACAAGCAGCAGAGCAAGCGCAGCATTAATTTGGCTGTGAAACCTTCTATTTATTCCTTCAGGCTATTCTGTGGTGCCACGATGACTTACTGTAGGTTGATTTTTCAAATGATTTTAAGTAGATTTGTTCTCAGTTAGTCATAATGTTTGCTGACAAATCCATTAAATTGTTTTTCCCACATTATTATCCTTCTGAAAATTGATTCTGTTATGCATAATTATATCTTTAGATCTTATGTTTATTTAAGACCCATGCCTAGTTTTTAATCAGTTGCCCTCCCGTCTGTATCCACAGATATTTACTTAAAAAGTGAATCTGGAGTTGCACAGTCAGTGTTCCCCAGAACTCCAAAGGAACTTTTTGAAGTCGAAAGCCCCATTTGCATTATCACAAAACTGTGTTCTGCACTAATTTCCATTTACCAAAGGCACAGCAGGGTGTCTTAGTGGTTTGAGAGACTGTGTCATAACAACGGGAGAGATTTAGTGCCCACAGTGTTGTTTCGATCAATCTCTCCATCCATCCATCCATCCATCCATCCAACCATGTATATTGTCAGAATTTCCTTGAAGGACACACATCCCTTATATCTCGCCTCACTCTGGGAAAGGGATTCAGTAAAAATTAAATGGAGCCTGTCCTCATTTTTAGTGCATGGCGTGAAGCGCCTGAGGTCTGATCGCTGCTGATCCTGACTGAATGATGTCAAGAAGTGACGAATCGCTAGCTTGCTGCTCAAGCTCTGTGGCGACTATTGTGCACACTGCTATGCAGATCCACCATTCTTTTGCTGAGGGAACTCCTTTGAATCAATTCTTAAAACCTTGTTGGCTGGTAAGTTGCCTAATCCACACACAGACGTCTACTCATGAATTTTTTATCTTTAGGATTTGCAGATAATCAGCACAGACGATAACCAGGTGGTTGCAGCAATTCAGGACTGGCACCAGAATGACTCCTACAACCTGTACATGTCTGAGTCCAGAGGACTGCTGTTCACCCTGATGCTGGAGAATGTTGTGAGCAGTGGAGGACCTGAGGGCAACATCATGATAGACCTGTATGAGGTAAGCAGTGACAGTGCTGTCGGGGTGCTGCTGTCATCTGTTCGCATGTCTTCAGGTTATTCCAGGTCGGGCTCGACCAACTCAACTCACTGACCTGGTTTTGTGACTGCTGCAGTTTATGGGACAATGTGTCATGTTCAAGTAACTAATTTATGCAATAAATTAGTGCAATTATACATCCATGCACAATTATTGTCTGTTATGTAAAATGATACTGTTTTGGTGCAATTCTACACTCATGCCTACATATTCTGTCTGCTCCCCAAATTTGGAGTAGATTCAATTTATTTTACATTTAATTAGTGCTGAAATGAGAGAGTAAATTAGTAGTTAATCAATTGACCGGAAATCAATTTTGCAGCTATTTGAATAATTTAGTAAACATTGAAATAATTTATCTGGCAAAAATGCAAAACGTTAGCTGGTCCCTGCTCCTCGAATGTGAGTATTTGCTGTTGAATCATTACAAACTGATCATCTCAGTGTCTAACCTGAAGCTATTTACTATTGGTTAGACAAAAGGAGACATTTGAAGAGGTGACTTAAGATGTAATAGATATTTTTCACTATTTTAGGGCCTTGTTTGTACTAAATGATCAATCAGTGTTCAGGGTGGCTTGAGCCTATCCCATCATGCACTGGTCATGGACAGACTGCTAATGTGGGAGTCTTCAGTTTGTCTTTTCACTATGAGAGAGAGAGCTAACTGAAGGTAACATGGGGAGATCATGCAAAAACAAAGGCCCCTTTCACTGTGTGTGAGCATCATATAAATTTAAATTCCTGCTTTTAGAGCTTTCTTGGACGGTAAAACAGACTCTGGCTCTGGCAAGTAAAGTACCAACAGACAGCCTAAAACTTTCCTTAGAGCTATTCTTGATTTTTCTACTGTGTTTTCCTTAAATGTACCATTTGTGCTCAGAGGTCATGGATGCCCTCATCATAATGGAACAGATGTTGGTACACTGCATTTTATTCTGCAGTATCTGAGAGTGCCTCACAAGTTTAGTAAACTCCGGTGTCACTTACAGCCCATAGTCACAATGCAGGCGAAATAGGAGCTTTAACTTGTGCCCTGAACACATTATATCTGTGTTGACAGATGTACTATGAGGTTGCAGTCACTGCCCATGTATGCATCACTCTAGATTATCCTCATCTTGCAGCCAGCAGTAAAAGCCTCACACTGTTACACACCTAAAATAGCCATCAGCGGTGGTTACTCTCACTGCTCACTGACCTCCACACACATCGTATGCCCAGATCTATTTAGCTGTGATGACTGACTAGTAGAAGATATGAAATGGTCATTCTTCCTTTGACAAAGATTTGTGCTCTCAAAATGGAAGAGAAATGGAAGCTCAAGTGAATGCTGCATGTGAGAGTCTCCATCTCTGTGCACATAAATACAAAGAAGAAGAAATATCTCAGGGCTGCGCCATATGTTGTTTTGATTCTGCAGAGACCTACAGATGGTCCAAAATAGTGCTCCCTGTCAGAAAAACTATCACTTTCAGACTCTTCTTCGTCTCCGAACTAGGCCTTCAGCTTTACTTAAGTTTGAATAATTTACGGCTACTTTTTTTTTTTTCCCCCTCTGTTTTTTTTTGTTATTTTTCCTCCTACCGCTCTCCGTCTCTCATGTTTGCAGGTTGCAGGGATTAAAGGGGTGTTCCTGTCAAATAAAGTTGTTGAGAACCAAGTGAAAACTTATATCACATACAACAAGGGGAGAGACTGGCATCTTCTTCAGGCTCCAACAACCGATCTCCAGGGAAACAAGGTCTATTGTGAACAAGTAAGTGGGCCACTGACAAGAGATAGATCTTATTATTTGGATTTCCATTATCTGCTCAAATAATACTCCACTGACTCACACCATGCCATGGTCACAGACTGTAAATGAATGTTTATCAAATCAAGACAGCTCGCAATATGTAAGTAACTGAAGAAACCTTTTAAATAATGTAATATACCCCGACTGTGCAAAATTTATGTCACAATTTTGTTCATTTTGGTAAAACCCACCCATCTATATCAAACTAATACTTTGGTTATCTCAACATAACTCCCCTTAATGAATGATTAATACAGAAATATGAATGTATTACTTGTATTATTAGCAGTAGTAGTAGTGGTTTTATCATAATACATTATGTTATGCTTAATTGTACAATATATTGTATAATAACTACTGGGATGAATTCATTGCTTTGATTGATGATTTAATAAATTAGTTAGGAAAGACCATTATGTTACCATTCATTATTTCAAGACTGATAATCTGTTCAGTTAAAATTGTTTTTGCATCTATTTTTTTAATTCATTTTAAAGGAAAGGTTTTGCACTTGGCAGCAAGTAAAGCTTTAAATGATCTCATAGTCACAAGAGGAGATATTACTGAAAGACGTGGTGCAGAAAGTAGAAAAAAAATAATGATAATAAAGCAAAATAGATTGAAGGAAAAACTGGTAGACCTAGTCCTGGAAAACAAAGAAAATAAATGGAAAGCAATCGTATTCACAGGAGATTCTGAAATGAAAGAGTCTAAAAAAGGTCTCTCAAACAGATCCCATCTCCCAAACTGCCCCTCAATCTGCTCTGCATACACTCATAAGATGCTGTTTCCACCATTGCATCTACCCAGGTCATTTTAGATTGGAACCTTTTAGCTATTTTTGACTGACTTAAATGATTCTGGGAGCTGTAACAATACCAAACATGATAAGAGAAAACACACATTTTGATATGTTTGGTATTTGAGTCAGCGTGAATCAGGAGTCAATGACACTTCCATATAGAAGCATAAATCACCAGTTCATCGGTTTCATTCTATGGAGACTTTATGGTGTATGAAAATATCTATGTAACAGTTGTTTTTTTTCTACCACAAATGTTCAGCCATTTTCCATTTTTCAGATTCCTGTTACAGATCTCACCACCAGTTGAACATTTCCTTTAAGGTTTTTAATTAAGTTAATTTCCATTTTAATAACCCTTCAGCAGACCCTTATGTCATACAAGATAATCTTACAGGTTCACAATTAATTCAGGGCAGTTTCTATGACAGCTTCTTTTTCTTTTTTTTTTTTGTATGTGTATCATTTTCACATTCTGACTGCAGCAAACTAATCTCCTTTGCGTTCCTCAGCCGTTCTGTTCGTTACATCTGCACCTTCATGTGTCGGAGAATCCTTACACCTCGGGAAACATTGTCAGCAAAGACTCAGCTCCAGGAATTATAATAGCATCGGGTGAGGACATTGTTTGATTTGCACATCCATGCTGTTGTTTGCTCCCAGCCTTAATGCTGCTCCTTGATCATATCCCTCAGTTCTCCCAGTCAGATCTGTGCCTCAGTTCTGTTCCCAGCACCGTCTTTCTCAGCTGGCAACAGTTTACAGAATGAAACGAAACCCATCTTTTCCTGCGCATCTGTTCCATGTTCATTGGAAAGAGTTTGTACCGGCATGAACAAAGAATGTGGAAAAAAAAAAGCAACCATACTGATTTGCCTGTGTTTAAGTGACTTCTTGAAATAACGGTGATTAAAAATACTGCTTTTCTACCTTTTGTATTCAGGTGTGGTTGGACCTGAGCTGACCAGTACTAATGTCAGTATTTTCATCACATCTGATGCTGGAAATACCTGGAGAGAGGTGCAGTACAACAACTGATTTTTTTTGCAAATTTTTTGATGCTGGTACCTGCACAATACACCATTATGCATTAATACTTTTTGAATAGATTAATTTGCAGAGCATGATCACCTTTTCAGGAAAAAAAACTTTTTTGTCCATTCAACAAAATAGAGAGAACTTCTACAAAGCTTCTGTGCCAAATGCCGTCCTTCGTTTTAACTTTCTCACAATATAATGCAGAGCAAAATGAAAGAATATGTCTGCAGTCAGACATTATCTGAATAAAGAATAGGAGAACAAAATAAGGAATCTGACTGAGCATTTAATGCCAGCTTTCCGTTCATGGTGCTGCAGTCGCAGTTACAAAGAAATAAGGAATTGAGGTTTGACACCCAGTCTTGTGCGAGACATGTGGATCTCTGATCTGTTAAACAAATAAATCAAAAGGAGCATGCAGATTTTTGCCGTCGGCTTAACGCTCCAAAATTCAACAAAGAGAGCAACACTTGCTTGACGCTTTTGTTTATTCACACAACTGAGACTCTTGTGCAAAGAACAGCTGTGGTTTCAACTTTAATGTGGAGGTGTAAGTAGGCATGTGCCATGAGTTGCATGCTTTGTGTCGATTTTTCTCTGGTGAGATAAAGTGAAGCTGGTCTGTCTTGTCTGCAGGTTTTTCAGGAGGAGTACAGTGTGTTTTTCCTGAATCAAGGAGGATCTCTTGTGGCCATCCGACACACACCTCTGCCAATTAGACATATTTGGTAAGGCTCTCCAAGGATGTGCTGCATCTTTTTAAAGACTATACTCAATCTTTAAAACAAGAAGTCAGACTGCTTTCCTGCTGAGGCTTTTCATACTGAATTCAACTCTATTTGTGGCTAGTCTGTCTGTGATCCAACCATTGTTCTGTCCCTCAGGCTGAGTTTTGATGAGGGCAGAAACTGGGACAAATATAGCTTCACCTCCTCTCCGCTCTATGTTGATGGGGTGCTGGGGGAGCCTGGAGAGGACACCCTCATCATGACGTAAGATATGAAGGAACCATTAAGAGCTGATGTGTTTCTAGTTTGTTAATTACTGCACTTGTTAATTATATATTGCCCCGATGAAGACTTAGAAGTGTACATGAATATGCTTGCATTTATTTAATGTGGGTTTGAAGGGTTTTACAAGCCCAAGATGTAGGGGAGTTTCTCAACCCACAGAGGAACATGGAATAAAATCAATGCATCAAAATCACCCAAAGTGAAGTTACAATTACAAGATGCAACATGTTTTATTTCTTGAATCTGCCCTATGTACCAAATGTTTTTGACCTTTGTTTGTGCAGAATATTTGGTCATTTCAGTCATCGATCCGAGTGGCAACTTGTCAAAATTGACTTCCGGTCCATTTTCCAACAATGGTGCACATCTGAAGATTATCTGACATGGCAGTTACACAGTGAGGTAAGAGGATCTTGCTGCTGCTTGAATTCTGATAAGATGAACTTTAAGTCATTGATTAAACTCGAGTGAATCTTTTTGATTCGTTCACACAATAAAGATAGTAGAAAGACAAAAGAAGGGGGAAAAAGACCCTCTGAAATGTTTTTGATGCATTATTCATCACAGGGGGAAGTATGCATCATGGGAATGAAGAGAATCTTCCAAAAACTGAAAGCAAACGTTCGATGTGTCAAGGCCAGAGATCAGTATATTTCCCAGATGTCAGACTCTTGCCCATGCACAGAGGCAGATTTTGAGTGGTGAGTTCCCTGCTCTGCAGCTACTCTTTTCACTTCATTAAATCCAATGAATGCACAACACTTTATCAATCTCCAGAGGCAGAGTCTGTGAAGCAAACCTAAGGCACAACAAGAGGAGAGTTTGAAGACTTATCTTATAATTCACTACTTGTTATTCTTATTTCTGTTGTATTTTTATCACTACAATTTACAAAAGACGCTGTCAGTGGTTTGAACTCTTGGGTATGAATAATTTCTTACTAATATAATATCTGATCTCAGTATATACAAATGTATCTACCACAATATAGCTTACATGTGCAAAAATACATAAAATAATCAAACCGCTGTTTAGAGCAATGAACTGTGATCACACATTACATTACACCAGACTCTTAAAATTCATTAAAAAAAAAATTTGAATAATAATTTTGTTTATTTTTAACTACAATTTGTTTGGGAAAAAAATATTTGGGACAATAGAATTTGATAGAACAGTAAGACTGTATGATCATATAAACACTATTTGAAGATGACCAATAATATTGAATAATTGCTCAGCCGTCAAATTCAAATTCAGATTCTGCTTTATTGGCATGACAGTTCAGAAACCTATATTGCCCAAGCAGAACAGAAAATGACTAACACAGATAGATGATTAGCAATAAATACACAATACTACGCAAATATCCGCATCATATCAAATACAATACAATAAAAAGCAATAACAATTACATTCAATTCAGCTCATGACCATAACATGACTGAAACATTCCCTACAGAGTCTGTTTCTCTTCACAACAGTCAACGTACTCTGCAGCTAATCCTGCACACAGACTTTTCTCCCCAAATAGACAGGCCAGTTTCTGAGGATCAGGGACATGGATAGACTCAGGATATATTGATGTATTGTTTCTTTTCTGCAAACAAAACCTCTCTATCATCCTTATAATTCTAATGGTATAGTAGGAAGTGAGATTCTGTCGCAATCTATTTTTTATGACAAAGTGAACACAGCCTGGCCTCCCTTGGAAGCCCGTTCTGCCTGTAACGGTCCAATATTTGATTTAATTTTCTTTTTGTTTTGAGATGATATGGTTTGGCCAGATTGTTTGGTGTCTGTCCTGAAGCTCTCGTGTGTGTGTGTGTGTGTGTGTGTGTGTGTGTGTGTGTGTGTGTGTGTAGGCTGCGCTTCAGGACCAGTCACAGTCAAATATGTGATAGGGGTACACTGCTGTATCTTTCTTCTTATATCAAGTGGACGGGAATAGATCTGGATAATGAAGAACACTAATGGTTCACCCTAAACTCTATTATAAGCTTCTTCTTGATGTCTCACAAGTATCGCTTCAAGTCAAAACTTTTTGTTCAACACTTCACTCTGTCTCATACTTTCTTTTATCTTTCTGTTCCAGCCCTAATTGATCAGCACTGACTAGTACATTACAAGCTTAACACCACTTTATTACTAAAAGACTCATTAAACTTTGCAACTCTGGCTCCTGAGACTGTTTCCCTGATCATGATGAAAGAAATGTGACAGAGCCCTCTGACTTTGCCAAGGTATAATTATAGTTTGTGTAAACACGAACAATGCTTTTTTCTTGCTTCAGAAGTTTGATACAAAAAACATCAAATCACAAATACTCTGGGTTGCTGTGAATTTTCTCTCACCCAAACCTCTGTTCACAGTAGACATACACTTATTGTCTATGATTCTGTTTGAGCTCAGATATTATATTTGATATTTTAAATAAATGATAACTAATCTTGATAACACTTTAGTGTATCTTTTTTTTTGTACTTATTATTCCAACTGAAACAGTGACTACGGGTTTGAGAGGCAGATTGATGGGAGCTGCACTCCGGCTTTCTGGTTCGTTCCTTCAGCAGCGTCTAGAGACTGCATCACGGGGGACAGCTTCTTCAACACCACAGGGTACGCCTGATTCGCTTGTACCGACACGAGCAAAGGCAGTAGTCGAGGCGCAAATGCCCTTTATTACATCGAAGCTCTACTCCCCTTGAAAACCTGCTATTCTGTGTGAAAATGGTTGTTTGCATACTACACATGAATGGCTGGTAAACTTGAAAACAATTGAAAATTGACAGACATTCATGCATATTTTTTTCCTGTGTTTGTATCTATTCAATTATTTATACAGCGCCAAATCACAAGGGTTTTCTCAAGACACTTTATTGTATATGTGTATATATATGTATTGTGTATATATGATAGGATGCTTGTTTATTTACTCATGCCGTGTTCCTGAATCCAGATATCGCAAGGCTTTGTCTAACAACTGCACCGAAGGAACTCTGCTGAAGTACAGCCCCAGGCGACAGAAGTGTCCCAGTCAGGTCCCCAGGGGCCTCCAGCTCTTCACCAGCGAGGGAACCCTGGTAGCGACGCTGGGGAGGAATGTCACCTTCTTGGTCTTTCTGGAAGAGGTGCTGACTTCACTTAAACAAAGCAACAACAGTGTGTGCAACAGGGAACAGGCTGCATGGTTTTTCTTTTGTGTCTGTTATCTGTATCTGTAGGCTGAAGTGCCAGCATGTCAAATAAATATGCAGTGACATGATTTACCACTTGACCTTGTTCTTGAAGATATTATAGAAAATGCACAGTGTTATATGTCAGTGAGGCCACTGACAAACAACTGAGGCTGCAGTGTTGAGTGACAGTATTTTGTTTTCTTTTTGAAGGGTCTTGGCTCCACAACAAGTATAACAGTGGACTTCGGCGACGGGACCGCCATATCGTATGTTAACATAAGCTCCATCGATGACGGGGTCAAGCATATCTACAGTAAAGTTGGCATCTACCTAGTTTCTGCAACAGCAAGCAACACTCTTGGCTTTGACAGGGTGATACTGTACCTTCACATCTCATGTGAGTCAAAAACAGTCATTTAGTTGCTGTCAAATCATAAAAAGTTGTGCGATCAAAGATTTTTTTTTTGTAAATACAAAGATGAGCCTTCTTTCCCTCCAAAGTGTATTTAAATTTTTACATATTTATATTTATGTAAGTTATTGTAAGCATTATTTTAACCCCAAGTGTGAATTTACTATAAAAGGGTTGCTCATCACCTGCATATGTGGTGATTAACTGGTGTGATTGATAGATAGATAGATAGATAAATAGATAGATAGATAGATAGATAGATAGAAAACGAGCTGCTGTCTCTGCAGTGTGTCATGCAGGGGATGGGATGGATTGTCCATGATGGAGAGCAGTTTGTTCAGTGACCTCTTGCTCCTCACTGGCTCAGCTCTGACCAATAATGGTCTCAGCCTAGCGAATGAGTTAATTGCTCCTGCTGGCTTTTCTAGCACAGATGCTGCTCGCCCAGCAGACTACAGCACAGTAGATGTCACTCATTACCACAGACTGATAGACAATCTCCAGCATCTTGCTGCATACATTGAAAGATCTGAGCCTCCTCAGAAAGAAGAGGACGAGCGGACAGTGTTGCTCCTCCTTTATCACAGATAATCATGGACTGTGAGATCCAACGGCCTTAATAGTTCAAAATACTTCAACTTGTCAGCCTTTAGAAATATAAATAATAATACGAAAAACTTGGGCAAATGCACTCATGACTCTTCATTAACTTCAAATTGGCTCATTAAAGAGGGACTCGGAAAACTCCATCCAAAGTTTTGAGTGTCACTCACCCTGTGTAGGCATAAAAGACACCCGTTAGTTGTTTCCTCGTTGACAGAGAAGAACAGGAGTCAGCTTAAATTCAGCTCATTATAATGGATTCCCATGGTGACATTTTAATGGCAGCAAAAAGCATCAAACTGTCCTCATACACTTGTCAAGCAACAACTTCTTCAGGGTCCGTCCATATGCTCACTGTGTCTCAGACACTGTTGTGCCAAAACATGGCTTAATACATGGCCACTGTTGGAAGTTGGAGCATCATGGAAGCAGATTATTTATATTTGTAGAAACATACATTTAACATATTTTAGTAGGTGTGAAGGTGTGAATTGTTGTGTTTTCTCTCTAAAGGTCAACTTGAACAGGTCCAGCTCTCGGCTCCTTCAGTGGTCGTCAAGAACAAAGCAGTAAATCTCACCACAGTGTTACAGCCCAGCAACGTGGGGACAGTCATCTATTACTGGTGGTTTGATAACAAAACAGAGGTAAGCCTTAATTTCGCATTCACTACCACTCTACCACGCAATGACAGGTTCACAAGTCACAGTACATCTCTCTGTCTTTGTCTTTGTCTTCAGCCTGTTGTCACCCTGGACGGAGCGATGTCCTTCACTTTCTCCAAGGAGGGAAGCCACAGTGTCACTGTTCAGGCTTCAGTTGGCAACACTGTCCATCAGGACCAAATGACTGTGGCAGTTTATGGTGAACCATACATTCTCATTTTATTTTACTCATTGCGCTTAAACAGCCTCTTACTGCAATACAGGGAAAACTGTGGAGTCAGAGCTTTTTGACTGAAACAAAAACTGGATGACAGGACCACTCACTTGGTTTTTCCAGGACAGGATGTGATAACAGGTGGTTATATATGTGGGTGAGACAGTAACCCCAGTTTCCACTCAAGGACCGAACTCCAATTGCCTATGAAGGCCATGAGATGTGGCTGAGAGCTCGAGTGAGTGGACCATGTAATAAGAATTGGTTAAGAATTAACCTTTTAGCTCGACTTTGAAGCCTTTTTTTCCCCCAAAAGATTTTCTTTTCATTTGTCCATGTTTTGACGAGAACTTGTAAAGTCACAGACAACTAATAACTGAACTTCTACATTTATGCATTAAACTATCTTTCCTGAATGTATGTAAACATTTTCTTTCTTTCTTTTTAATTGTTAAAATGATTTTCCTCTCACAATTAAGGTACAGAATTGACTCTGTCCAGGTGACCACCACAACAAAAAGTTAGGGGCGTTATTTGAAAACTGAAGTGGATTTTTGTGAAGAGGGATCCTCCATAATGGGGAAGTACATTAACAAAATGTAATTTCTGACCATTTCAGATTATTTCCGATCACATGTTTTGGCCTTTTCTTCTAATTTGGACGAGATGAACCCTGGGGTGTCTGAGTGGAGAGAGGACATCTGCAGAGTGGTGAAGAGCTCCATGGTTCAGGTCAGTTTTTCAGCTGCTTACTCCAGTAGACCTCATTCTGACTCCGGCAATTAGCAGCTTTGCACCAGCCACTAACATTTCCATTCTCAGTTATTCTGCATTTGTAATGTATGCATGTGGTTTTGTGTCAAGCGTTGCACTCCACCGCTTGATAAATGGTCTGGTAGTGTCTGTCAACTCACTTGCTGTGCAATTAGCTGTTCACCTCTGCATGCCTCCATACAGATGTGATAAACTAATGGAAAAACCTGAATAAATGAATGCAGCCATAACAAATACACATGCCGCCATACAATTAACAAGGCCTCACTGGGTGGTTTAATGAGAATGAAAATTAGTGATGTGAAGTTAAAGAGGAGCTTGAGGAGTCAATAACGTCTCAATTCAGGGGCCGCATCCTTCGGGGGACGACGTCCAACGAATGTGTGGCCTTCATTGCCGTCGTAGACCGTGAAGGCCGAACAGAAATGAGACGGCCTGGCCTACGGAGGATTTCTGCTTTGCATTATCAGCTGCGCTCGCCCTTTCCATTGCATCACAAAGCACCACTTCCATCGCTGAGCAACCTTGACACCATGTAACTTTTTTTTTTTAACAAAAACTTGAGGTTTTAAGGCCCTCGGTTTTTTAACAGTTGTTAGATGTTCAACCGAGCTGAAACCCAATACTTAAATTTAAAAGTGTAATCCCCAGGCTCTCTGTTGGCATTGTTTGCTGCTATATTATGTTCATTACCGGAATGCAATCAATCTTGGGATAGCTTCTGGCCCCAAGGATCTACCTGTTGGAGCCTTTGTTACACAGGAAAAGTCGGCGACATTTAAAGGAGCCTTCCAAATGAAACAGCCTAGTCGTGCTGCTGTGACGCAGTTTGTCTTCAAATGCAGCCTCTGAAGGATGCGGCCTCTGAAAAGTTGTATTTCTACCTGTCCCAAGTTAAAACACTTTCACTTTCAACGAGGCTTCATCAGCCCATCACTAATGGCCTTCACAGTCTCCAGACCACAATCCAATTGTACAACTTTGGGGGATCTTGGAATAACACATTAGACAGCGCTCTACACCGTTGTCCACCGCCATCATCAAAACAAAAAATTAGCGAATCTCTTTTGGTCGAATGATGTTCATCCCTCCGGTAGGATTCAGAGACTTGGAGAATCTATGACAAGGAATCAATGAAGCTGTTTTGGTCAAACTGGAACAACAACTTACAAACACACTTGATGTTGGTTTTTCCATTAATTTGTCAGCCCTCTGTAGCACAGCATCTCAAATCATTACTACCAGTACAAGCTTTCAACCGAACTTGTCAAAACACTAAAGGGCAATAAAAGCTCTGCCATGACAGTTGCCATTTGCACTTTAGAGAGATGAATGCAATTGCCTTGAGAGAACACCAAAACCTCAAGTAAAGTGAGCCTAACTGTGGTTAAGTGCGCCTGGTTTTCCATCTCAGACACTGCGGGGATGTCAAAAAAGCAGCAGGTTATGTAAAAGACCTGGATACTGAGCTCTATATATATCCTACAGTAGCCCTCAGTATGAAACATTCACTTTGACCTTCTGTCTTGTCAGATATTACCATGGTTTACACCAGGAAACTGACAGCGGACCTCTGGTTACGGCATAAATGCACTAAAAGCCCTGGCCTTTACCAAAGACTGTCAAATTGCACTTGCATGTTTTAGTTGATCCACGCATTATATCTTGACATTGACTTGTACTTAGGCAAATGATATATGAAGCAGAAAGCCAACAGTATTTACTCATTAATACGGGCAACCCCCAAGAATCGTATTTCAGGGCCAAAGCGTAGAATCTCACCACACAGTGTCAGTGTCAGTTAAAAACCTGTTTTTAATGAGGTTTTGTTGTTACTACTAAAGGTCACAGGAATCAGTGAGGATCAGCTCCTGGTCACCGTACTACCGGGCTTACCAACCACGGCCGAGGTTTTCATTGTGCCTGAGAAGAGGTCAAGAGATGGAGCCACGGATGAAAAGTGGGCCCACCTGGATCAGGTACTGTCTCTTCAAATCATTTCAGCGGCCCTGGCAGGTGCTCACTACAATGTGGTTTTCTGCGATAATTAAAACCACACACACACACACACACACACACACACACACACACACACACACACACACACGCACACGCACACGCACACGCGCAAGCTGAGGAAGTCAAAGAGACTGTCTCCAGAGAGAATGTCCCTGGAGAACATGCTCTTTACTTTTGAGTTTCAAAACAGTACAACACTATTAAGCTCTATTGTTTTATTAAAAAGGGAACATATTTTATGATGTTCTGTCATTTCTCTCACCACAAGATGTAACCTTGACCGAACATCATAAAATATTGTTATTGTTTTCAAGTCAATGAGTGGATTGACTGGAACAACACAATACTTTTAAAACACAGTTTTTCAATGACATATGTGAGAAGTTACATATAATAGGCACATATAGACCAATACAGTATATCAGTATATTTTCCATTATTTCACATATTATTCATATTGTCAAGATAAAGGTCAGTTACTCCCAACAGATTATTTCACTGACAGTTGCATCCTTTGTTGGAGGTTTTGGCTGCAGCCATTTCCATGACAGCTTTCTTGCTAGCCCTAAAAGATAATTCATCCTGTGAGTTTATCCGGGAGTTGCCATCTGGCTTTCCCATATATTCATGCAATCATGCTCCAGTATCTCTTATATCTTATTTCCTATTGACAAGGGCAGTTGAATAGTTTTTGAGTCAGTTTTGTGTTCCATTGTAATCCTGATATTAGATACTTGTTGTCTTTAATCTTCTGTGTGCTGAATATGTCGAACTAGGTCCACTATCCTCGGCTTGTTTAGTTTCTTTACTAAAGTAGTCTCTGGCCTGGAGATACTTGAAGTTTTTTTTTTTTTTTTCAAGGTTTCACATATTCGAGAGGCGTTTCAAAGAAAAGTTTACATCTTAACTGCCCTTCCTCCTTGTTTGTGCACAGTACTGACAAAGTGTGTGCGCACTGTAATTAAAAAAGTGAACAGGTACTCGGACTTGCGCAGATGCCTCCTCTCTTATCTCTGACTACCTGGAAAGTTGGATATCACAGTTTTTTTTGCTTGTTTTTTTTATTTTTATTTCCCCTTTATGACTCTGTTGCCTGGCCCATTTTCTTTCCCTTGTGAGATTCAAAATCTTTTATACAAGAGGCTGAATATCAAACGTAATTTGCATCCTCACTGATTACTTTCCAGTTCTTTTATGAAATGTTTTGCATTTCACATACATTTGAATCCCTTTTCCTCCCCTTCCAGGCAGCTACTGGTTTCCATTCATTTCAGTCCGGTATGAAAATCAACTTGTAGCGTCTTAAAGCTTGTTTGGGTGAGGCAATACATCACAATGAGCATCATGTCCACATTTATATTTGTCAAAGTTACATTATCGTCGCGGTGTAACACAGTTTTAAGTGCGGCTTGATTTGGAAACTCTGCACTCCATCGCCACACAGCAATAAGGTTAACTTTGACAAAAATAAATGCAGACATAATGCCCACTGTGATGGATTATCAAAGTCAGCCAAGTTTAAAGTCTCTGCAAAAGTATTTTCATACCACAGCGAAATGAATAGACACCACTGGCTGTATGGTAGGTAGGGAAAACGCTATGTTATTTCTCGGGAAAGGTCAGCAGTAATGAAGACTCTACGTTGTTGTAGTAATTGGGGTAAAAGATGCAAAAACTCTGGTGCAGTCCATTAAGTGAAGATACAGAGAACAAAAGGAATATGTTACAGCTCCACAGTTATTATCATGCAGGCATATAGGATATTATCTCATATAGCTCCATAAGACTTCCCTTTTAATTAGTTTCTAGAGTAAACCCCTTCGATTACCCGCAGAGTCGTTCAATCAAAGAACTGCTCCTCAATTCTACCATAATCATGATTTTATAATGGTTTAATCATGCAGTTGTTAATTCAGGATTGTTTTTGTTTGCCACCAAACAAAAAAAAAAACTTGTTTTCCCCTCTGATTGCACTCTTTGTTTCAGAGAAGCTCCACCTTTCAGAAATTAGATTTTGTGTCTTTACATGCTAAATGATTTAATGTTCCCTCACTGTGTATTTCCCTCTTAGAGAGTGATGCATAATGTCAACACTAGAGGGCAATGTCTGCCCATGTAAAAGCACAGAAACAGCATCCATCAGAGCCCTGGAGTAATACCCACAGAGCATCTCAGTACATAACGCCACCGTTTAGAAGTTTAAACACTTGCATAAACCTTTAGATGATAATAAAGCCGTAATAATTTCAAGCCCTCATGCATCATAGTTGTTATTATTTACTTATAGTAAAATAAGATTCCTGGATCTTCAAAACTGATTTCATATGTTATAGAAAGCTATTCGCTATATAAACAAAACAATTAAACAGAGCTGATAAGCACTGCTTAGATATGCTCATTTATTCATCATAACGGATACAGCCTCAGTGTATCACAAGAAAACATAATTTTGCTGGCTCACAGTCAGTCTTGAACTAAGTTAATAGGTATTTAATTACATTGATGCATCATATAATTGGCACCATCGAGAAAGGAGACAAACTGGGGCAGGCGGCCTGGATTGGGAATTAAAGAGATGTATTTATCTAAAGCCTGTCTGATTACCTGGCAGAACCTCACAGACAATGGGGTAATAAATCTTCAGTTCACTGTTCTCATCTCCAGTGAATGACTTGCAATGTGGATGCACTAAATGAGCGTGTGCCCACACATACACACGTGCATGTGGTGAGTGTATGCGTGGAGCGGCTTATTAAAATGTGTAATAGATTTACTGACCCTGATATGCCACTAGAACAAAAAGTAATTATTCATACTGTGTAGAGCAGTCTAATTTTAACCAGTGGAAAGATTTTAGAAAGAGCGAGATGGAATTAGTGAGGCATGGCTAAGGACTCAAATGGGCTCCAGGAAGGCATTTTGGTCTCTTGTTAAATGACTGCTTCATCTAGGTGTGAAAAGCAGAAGAACTTGAGGCACTTCAGGGGGAAAATTTAAAACGGCAATTTTACGATAATAGGACATCCTTTGATTTTCAATACCTTTGCCTCACTGAACTTTTACATTGGTTAATCATGTTGTTTTGGAAATAGGTGTACTAAAGAAAGCCCCCCATGTGACAGAAATAGCAAAAGATCATTTTTTTTCTTAAATGTCACTGCCACACTATAGGCAGACTGCCCTTTTACCTGATAGGGTTTCCATCGCTTATAAAAGGCTGCTGGGTTTCGCCGCAGCAGGTTTGGTTTTCCGCGTGTCAGATCAACATTTGCTCCTCTTTAGAAGGGAGCAAAAATTCTGATTCATAATTCAGGGCTGTTGGATGAAATGACTGCACCTGAAATATTGATGACTGTTGAATATTGCTGTGCAGCCGCTGCTAACAGAGTCTTCTCTGCTCGGTCACTCCTCATAGCTTTCTCAGGTTCTGCTAAGTGCTCTGAACCAAGACCTCATCCAGTTCACACTCAAACCGGGGGTGCAGGTGAACGTGTATGCCACGCGGCTGTCTCCGGGTGAGTCCGCTTGCATCTGCCGCACACCTGCCTGAACAGTCCAATCCATTTTTAGGAAAAAATTGCATTTCTGGTGGTTGTCTCTAAATTTGAGGCCAGACTTTGTGCAGCTCTTCCTGTTTGGAGATGAAGATGAATTGTAGGACTACAAGCAAACAAACTAAGCTTAATACATGTTGTAATACATGTTAATACCCTGGGGAGCTGTATTGATAGTGAGTGGATTATCCTGGTGAAATAAAGTAAACTAAACCATAAAGAAAAGATGAAAGTGTTGATTGGACATTAGCTCTCTTGGTCATGATTCTCAAATATTGTCAGCATAATAAGACAGTGGTGATTCCGGCTTGTTACATAATAGGATTATTATGTAAGTTATACTCATATAAGATGAAAATATTAATTTCTCCTCCTTTGGCCTGGATGTGCTCTGAGTTTCTCTTTCTATTGTTTCTCCTTCAAAGCTCCTCTTGTGGACAGCAGTGATAGTGGCCACAGCGGCACTGCAGTCATCATGCTCGTTTCAGTCGTACTGATGGGCTTGGCCGTCTTTGTAATATATAAATTTAAAAGGTACAGTATATAATGGATATTGGATATTGCAACCACATATAGAGCACAGTCAAAGGGAAAACGGTTGAAAATGAATCCTCAGATTGTCAGCCTCACATCATTGCAAATATCGACCATAAGATAGATGTGATATTGTTGTTTTATTTGTGTGTGTGTGTGTGTGTGTGTGTGTGTGTGTGTGTGTTTGCATAATGGCTCTATTTAGAGTCGGTCCCATTATCTACAAGCAAGCACCTCACTGCTGAACTGCTAAAACTTTCCAGAAGTATTCAGACACCATATATCTCTGAGTTATGGACACTCGCAGCACAATAATAGCTTGAGGAAGAAGACAATTCCCCTCTGTCTCAATCTGCAGAATATTACAGGGAATGACAGTCTAATCAATTCTCCCACAGTGCTGAATGGGTGTCAGAGTCCTGCAGTTATCAATATTCATCTATCTGACAATGTGAGGGTTGACCTTTCAGAAATGCTAAACACAGCCATTCAAGGTGAGGCATACTCTGCAGAATGGCAGGAAAGGTTGAGGAGATAAGTCCTGAGACAACATATATTATACAGTGAGGGACATACAGTAAATAGCATCCTCTGCTGCAGGTAATCCCATGCCAATCACAGGGGGATGGTTTACTTCCTCAGTAGTTTGTAGAATCTTTACTCATTATAAAGTAAAACATTACTTAACTCTAACTTTCAGGATTATAATTACGACATTAAGAAATCAACTTTGAGTTTCAAAGGCTGCCTCAAATGTCACAGCACCAGCTGCGGCACAAAGTCACAAGGGGAAAAATCTGAAATTAGAAATGCAAGATGTTAGTTTTAAGCAGAATTGGGGGTGCATCTGAGGGGATGAAAAATTGATTGAAAACTGAGGTGAACAATATGAAAGTGAGAGAGCAATGCCCAGTGGAATGCAAAATGCCCTAGTTTCCAGCTTTCAAGCAATCCTCTCCCATTCTTAACAGTTAAAAATAGTGTGTGACACATTATGCTTAGTGAAAGCATTAGTGAAACAGACCTGATGGCAGGTTTCCATTAACTTGTTTTTTTTTTTTTTTTTTAATCTTTTTTTTTTTTCTTTTCTCCCCTGCATAACCTACAGGAAGATCCCAGGCATCAACACATACACAGCGGAGCAGCCTGACAAAGAACAAGAGGTCATCCCAACAGTGACCTCCATAGCAGTCCCAAACCCTGAGGGGGAAAAGCTGACCTCACTGGATCGTGTGGATGTACAGTTGGACTCAAAAAGCAGAGGTGTGTGTCTAGTTTTCCTCCTTAGAGCTACAGCCAGACCTCAAGAACCCACAGGGTTTACTCAGATTGGTATTTTCCGGCTCTTGTGTTGGATTTTGAAGGTCTGTTGTTTACATGCTGTTGTGTTTTAGACCTGTAAGGAGGTCAGTTAATCACCACCTGCATTGAATGTATCACCTTCCAAAGCCACCAAAATGTTGGTAATGTTGGAATCACTTAAAGGGTCAATTCACTCGTATGATAAAAAACATTTTGTGTATTATATCTAGTGGTATCTAGTGGTTTTTATTTGTATTGAGATATCAATCTCTGTGATTCCAGCAGCCACACCAACACTGTGGAGGTGGCTGGAATTTCATTATTTGTAGTGACAGAATTGGAAAAAGGAAAAGAGAAAGAATCACATTTAGAAGAATCAATATCAACATGTCTTTCCTTGAACTGTTTCCCTATTACTCTGGATAATCCACAGAGCAGTTTTTTTCTTTTTTTACTGGAACTATTTCTTAAGTAGAAAGTAGTTTGTATAAAAACTATTCAAAGTGAATAGAAAAATTGTGAAAGTATAAGCTGGTGAATTTTCACTCCATCTTCCTTTTACTTAATTTGAAGCCAGTTTGCCTGAAAAATTCATGGATGTTTCTTCTTGTTTTGTAGCAACCTCCTGGTCACCTCTGGCAAATTTACTTTGTTCAACTTTTTCTTGTGAATTTGGCTATTCACATTCAAATGCAAAATGAGATCCATTATCAGGAGAACCTTCTCTTGCTGTTATTGTAGCTACAATTTGCTTGAAATTTTGCACATAAACAGACACTCAGTTTATTAGGCACACCTAGCTAAAGCTAATTCAGGCTAACATGCACACACACTATTTTATATTATGCTCCACAAAGAAATAAAAACAAAGTAGCAATGTGCTGTTATCTGGTTTAGCACAATGCTACACTACCAGGCTACAAACTGCAGCGTCACTATTGTAAACCACTTACAGCTGGTGATCACTCTGCTCATATCTGTTCATCACCACAGCACACTGGTGACATTCATATCCTTTTTGGGGATTTGATTGTGGAGCAGTTTGATTGGACAGAAGGCAAATGTGACCATACCTTAACCAGGACATTGTTACTGGAAAAACATGTTGCTGTTGAATTTTTTTAATCTTATTGCGAAATGCTTTTTTTAAATGCTTTTTTAATCTAATTGCTAAATGCTGTGCACACCATAAACGCCACTTCCTTCATCACTGAGAAAATGTTTGATCTGATCCTTTAGTACAGCAAAGAAAGTTCTGGCAAACAGCGGTCATAAGTTGAAGCTCATCGACGAGGAAGAAATACCTGGTATTCACTTATTAATAAGTGCTGATGCGACTCTTCCTCCCCTGGTGTTATCATTTGAGTTGCCAAGATACAGTTATTATTACGTCCTGAATATTTATGTGTTTGCCAAGCTGAATTTGACATAGCGCGGTATTAGTATTCACAGGTAAGTGAAACACAATCAAGTGCAGGCTAAAGTGATGAAATGTCGAGGTGAATTATTTGACCCAATAAAATAATTAGTGCATCAGGAAAGTAGCGGAGTGGTGAAAGCATTTTCATCAAGAAATATCTATGAGGTTCCAGCTGATTTACCTCTACCCGTAGCTAAACAATCGACCCGCCCAAGATAAATGTGTTTGCCTGCAAAAATACACCCGCATGCAAATAGCTACATAAAATTCCTCCTCTGTCTTTTTCCTCTCTTCTCCCTTGCCAGGCTACCTGCCATCTCACACAGACATCAAGCTCTCTGATGAAGCGCCCCATGTGTTTTAATGTTGAGAGTCTATGACCGACTCAAAAGCAATACATCTTCTTTGGCAGTTACTTCCAGCAAGCTATGAAACCACGGTCACAATGAATGGTCTCGAGTGTTTTGCTACCCATGCATGGATGGACCAGTTCACACTGTGCTGCCTAATCCCTCTGAGGAGACTGTACAGATTTATACTTGCGTCTTGAAAAGGGACACTTTTTGACTGAAAATACTTGTATTTTTGCAAGGACAATGATCTTTTTATGTAAATAATGTACATCCATAATGGAAGAAGTAAAAGTTATTTGTCTCAGCTAGTTACAGCTGCGTCTGCTCAAATATGAAAATGTCAAACAGCGGAACAGAAGTGATGTGTAATAATGTCTCAAAATATGCTTTGATTTCTGTTCTTCGGGCTTGTGTTTGTGAAGTTTACTTTGTTTAACTATGTGGAAATAGCTTATCTGAGTGAGACAGTGAGGGACACAGATTCATTAAGCTCTGTACAATCAGTAAATCTTATCACCAGAGTCTCATCAAATGAAAGCTTGCAATATCCAGGAGATGGAGGAGGGCTTCTAGTCCCAGATCTGTGTATTCCATCAAGTCTGTCTCTTTCCCGCTCAAAATATTATATGTGTCATAACAAAAATAAGAACAGCAGATTAAAGTGGGTGTACTAGATAGGTGTATACAGTCGATGAGAAACTGAGCAATCCCTCTTGTTTAGGAGACTTAAATAAGTTATTTTAGTGACACTGGAATGAAGGCTAGCATCATAAATGTTAAACCTACTTTAAAACAGATTACACAAAAAAAATCCTTGAATCTGAATCATGCATATGGAATATTATTGCAGCAGCATTCTTGTATTTGATTGATTTACAGTCAATTTGACTGTTAAACAATGCAATGACTTTTAAACTTGTGCTCCATATTTATTTGATGCCAGGAGCATTTCTTGTACATTCTGGTTTCTAGATGGGAAAACAAAATGTGAATCTTCTGAATAATTACTGTGTTAACAAAGAGACACTTGCTGTAATGCAGTAAAAAAAAAAAAAAAGAAAAAGTGGCACAGTCTCACATTAGTTTTAATTAGTTATTAGTTCAAGGTTTATTCGCTACTAGATTTACAACCAGACATTTTAAAAAAGATGCCTTGACACAGTTACAAGATATTTCTGAAGCTTTTGTTGTTTTTCTTTGAACTGATCTCACTGTGAAGGTTGTGGTGCCCTCTTAAAGGTAAAGTACAACATTGAAACAGCACCAGGTTTGAATGGAAACATGCTCTTTTTTTGGGGGGGTTGTCTTGAAATACCTTTTATTTATTCTTGACTGTTCATATTAGCCACATTGATACCAGCATCTCCACCTGACATTTCCTCAGTTTACAGTGAAGCAGAGGAGCCTGCAGTCTGTGTGCTAGGTTTGCCCCCAAGGACTCGGCGGACAAAAGGCTGAAGATTTGTTCATCTCCTTTGCTGCGAGGGACGCAGAGATAGAGAAGACGTATCTCCTGTCAACATGGCTCAGCCTACGCACAGAGCTTTGGTCAGCTGCTGTCTCTTTGGGATAAGTACTGAAGTTCTTCTTCATCAAACTTTTCTTTTTAAATGTTGTCAGCATCATATGTCAGTAAGACAAATTGACTAGAGGCTTCTCCATACTTCTTCCCTCCAATCCTCCGATTGAGCCTGAAGCATAAATAAACTCGTACTCTTCATCAGACGAACTCTGCCTCTCCACGCCGATCATCAGAAGAGTTTTATTTTGTGCTTGATATTTATTTAACAGAATTTTTTTTTGTAGTCCCACTAATCAACCTGTGAATACGATTGTGAACATATTTGCATGATGTTTTTTTTTCGATCTTTCAACTTAAATACTTAAAATATGTCTTAATTAAGAGAAAAATGAAATGTTAGAAATGTGAACTGCGGTATTTTCCATTTCTCAAGAGGCTAGACGACTCATTCATTACAAGTGATGTGATTATTCAGTGGGTTGTTACTGTGTTCTTCATTTGACCTTGCAGAAGTAACCATGGTTGCAGAATAAAGCAGAAACACAAACATTAATTCAGTGTGGCTGGTTGTAAAAGTCATTTCTAAGAGCATAAACAGCTTATTTTCCCTGTCTTCGATCTGTTAAAATCCATGGAGGCGTCTGCGGCGCAACTCAATCAACAGACCTCATGAAGGGGAGAAACTATGACTCCACCTTATCTGACTGTGACTCAATCACAAATTGAAAGTTTTGATCAACGGGGACTCTCACTGTTGAAGTTTCTCTGCTTAGCATGTGCAAAGTTTCAGTGCAGCCATTTGCATGATACAGTGGGGCCGAGCGGGAGGACAATGAAAAGCACCAAATAGCCTGGAGTGATTCTAATGGGCTAGTTCTTTGGCTCTCCCACTGTGCTACAAATTAATTATCTCCTCTCCAGGAAATCGACACATACACACACACACACACACACACACACACACACACACACACACACACACAAAGTCAAGGAAGATTTACCCAGACTGGGTAGCACCTTGAATGAAAAATGTCCCACAACAATAACCCACAGCAATATTGTGTTAGCCACAGTGTGAAATTGATGAGCATGTTTCCTTTCATTGAGTGCTACATTACGGCGTCTGGCTGCCACGAATCATCCATTAGTGATTGTCACCGTTCAATTTGATTGTGCGCCGCTGAACATCCCAGGGCAGTTAGAGAAAGGCCTTGGTGTTAATTCAGACTGAGAGCAGGAGCGAGAATAAGACTCTCGGGGCACTGATGGCTGTTGGAGTGATGAAGATTGGTGCGTGATATGAAGCTGTTGAAGTGGCAAACAAAATGCAAAACAGAGGAACAAGGGCCTTGTTGCTACGGTTTTGAGTGTGAAGAGTTATTTCAGCCAATCAGCCGCACAGTGCTGTCCTCTAACCTCGGTGTCTATAAGCCATTTTAGTGTGCAAGACTTCTTTTCATTTTTTTTTTCAAAAAAGAATGGAAAGAGAGCAATGGTGACACAAGCAGTTCTTTACAAAATCACCTGTTTCTCATCACTCGACTTCAGCCTCAGTAATTGTCCACATTAAATAGAAAACCGTCTGTAAATGGCAACTTGAGTGATGGAGGTAAAATGAAGCTCAGTCTAAGTGTCGGATGGGAATCTTCACATGGGTGTTATCACACTTCTGCCCATTAAAGTCGACCCTCAGAACTTCTTTGGGATCATTATAAGTGGTAGGCTGAGAATGATACACCGTCTGCTACAAGGAACCTGCGCTTCAGATAAGACTGGCAATGTCGTAAAAACAGAGCTTCGTGAGCCCATTTGTTTCCAGGTTCATGATCATGACAACATGGTAATTTCTCATTCACTGACAGCCAAAAAGTCTGTCTTGCCCTCCTTTTGCTACAGGAAAAAAAAAAGTGTAAATCGTATTAATATCTCACATAATCCGTTACAACACAAACTGTAGGTGCATGCGTAATAGAAAAACATAATTCCATAAAAAAATACATTTATTTTGAACAATTTCAAAATGGCAATTTGTTCACAGTAAGAAATATGATTCAAAACAAGACGATTTTTATATCATCCACAAAAAGCAACAGTAGATCAGATCATGCACAACTTCTGGGCAATTGCACAACTAGACTATTAGACAGTGTGTTTAATAATTAGTTTAATGTGTTAATTAAACTTTAAAATCACCATGAGATATATATATATATATATATTTATATATATGTACAGTACTTGCTCACCCTAATATAGTCTTAAGTCTCTTATCACAGATAATTAGGGCATGCTACTGTAAAAAAAAAAAAATCTAATAAATAATAAAAAAAAAAAGGACATACAGCTTGTTGTGAGACTGAAGGTCATGGAAACAGACTACTTCCTGTTTACAATAAAGTAGGATGAAGCTACTGTATAGATTTACATTCCATCTTATTCTATGTACAAGTTTCTGTATTTTCCACTTCTAAGGCCAGACTTCCATTCTCATATATCAAGGTTTTGTTTTGTACCATCATGTGAAAGATAAGTCATTGAAAGCACCATGTTATCTTACAGAGCAAAACCAACAACACAGTTCTTTCTTAGAAGCTTTCACAACAGTCAGATTTCAACATTTTTATATATATATTCATTATATTTACAAATCAAAGACCTCTAGTTATAGGGCGGTAAATGTTAATGTTTATCCAGAGAATAAAGTGTCATATCAAGATGATGGCTAAACCTAAAATGACCTGTTAATTGTATTTCTGTCGCATGGAGGCAGAGCAACATTTTGTTCTGCCTTCACTGACAACTCTGTCGTTTGGGGTTTTATTATTCATTCAGGATGTAAAAGAAAAAGGCAAAATTATTAGCAAGACAACATAAAATGGTTACACTTGGCTAATCTTATAGCCTCTCGTTTCATTTTGTGTGACAGAGGGAAACATTAACAAGTACCGTGAGGTTTCAGAAACATTTTTTTTTTTATTACGATAAATTAGTTGATCCTTTCAAGTCCTGGATATTATTATATTATATTATAATGGCTTGAGGGTCTAAATGTCTGTAAAGTGACTCATGAAATCCGATGCTGAATTTAAAGTGACTTTATCAAACCTGTACAGTAAAGCCTACACATTCTCTCTCTTGTGCTAACCTTTCCTCATTTACATTACATCAATATTTTTCGCAGACTGGTTCTTACGGTAGTGTCGAAGCTTTTGAGGTATTTTACTTTAGTGACTCAGTCTGTGCCTCCTATCTGTATATTATCCTAATGAAGAACCATGTTGATGTCACAGGGAGTAAAAAATTGGCCATAACATACCCAAATTAGTAATGTCACAGCCATGGCGGTGGTAAAGAGCAAAGGATTCCTGATACTAATTGGACGTTTTGTGTCGGGTACTGTAGCAATTCACCGCCCTCAAACTAGAGGCCCCAGAGTCTGGCTTGGTGTACTGATCTTCATCAAGTATTGTAAACTAGATACTTACTCTATCCATGTGAGTTAAAAACATGACTTTGAACGATAGCAGCTATCAGCGTGAAAGAAATAAACAAATGAAAACAATGCAAACAATTTCAGCACAACTGTAACACAACAATCTGTACTTACTGGGCAACAGAGCGCATGTCTTAGACATTAGTACAGTTTGGAAATTCCCTTGTAACAATTCTCTCCATATTTCTTCCAATCCCTCCTGTAAACATGCAAACAAATGATAAAACAGACTAAATACAGGGACAGTCAGCTGCTTTAACTTCACATGCACATCACAACGTGACACTGATGTTGGGGTGAAGTAAAAACGGTTTTTAAACATCAGCCAAAAAATTCAAAGTTCAATCCAGATTGCTCTAATCTTTTTTTACATGAACATCAGATGGTTTGCACATGCTTTTACGCCTCATTATAAATTCATCACCCGGGCATTTCAGTCGAAAAGCCCCCTGTTGTCTCAACAAAAGGAACATGGGCTACACGAGCAGGGCTGAGCTGGTGATGAAGAGCTGATTAGATGGGATCGCTGTGACAAGTAGGGTCGTTCAGATTGTGTAGACACTGGCTTTTTCAAAAGGTGGCACTTTTATCTCTCAACTGTGTCAGTAGTTTAAACTCAGTGATTTGTACAAAGCTGCATGAAGCTAATTTCATGTTCGCCCATATAACTTATAACCTGGCAGTAAATTCATCAAGGTAAAGCTCTGGCTGTCAGTTCAGATTTGCTAAAGAAAATGTGATTTATGAGTTTTAAATTGCTTTTTTATGGAGCATATTTTAAGAGTAAAATCTATGTAGTCTGTATCAAAATCACAATTTAAAAAAAGAAAAAGATAAGATGAAGTTTAAAATGAAGAATAAATGCTCTTTATCAAATTTCTTACTATTTAAAAATGATCTTCAAAAAGTTGGCTAAAAGTTGATGCAGTACAGAGACTCTGACACATGCTTCACACTGGCTGTACAAAATGATTTCTCTGCTGTTCCTGTTTGGTTTTCTTTTTGCTTCCATTTCAGCTGATCTATTTCATCCCAATCTATATATTTACATGTATATTAGATTGTTGTTCATGTGCTAATTCCCACCGGATTGATCAAACAAGTGCAATAACTGATTTTTTTGGCCACTTGAAGGCAGTGGAAATAGGTTGTGAACACGACACTGGCATCTTTTAAGTTGATATGTTGAACCCAGCAGTTATGGGGCCACATTTTTTCATTTCAATAACATTCATTTATTTGCATTTGTATTTCTGGGCATCTGACAAATTTAAATCCAATATACACTTTTTTAAGCTCTGTTTTTGGTCTCTACCAGATCCTGAGGGAAATATCTGGCGTTTTAGCTGCTAAATTATCCACTATATTAGGCTGAGAATCACTAACTGTGACTGTCTGCTGTTTTAGTGGTATAGGTACAGTGGGTTGTTGAGTTTTTGCTGCTGAAAATAACACTGAGAGAGCCAAAACAGTAAAACAGCTGAAACTCACTAGACAACTCAATAAGGCAGAGGGGAGCTGCAGATTCAGGTGATGATTCTCTGTAGGTTCATCACTACAAGCAACATCTCTCACAGTCACATTGTCATTCAGTACATTGTTATTATGAAAAAAATCATTACAACAGCTCCAAGGATTTTACACAAATAAAACTTAATTACGAACATTATTTTGCAGTATAACTATCACTAGATAAAGAAATGGAGCAGATGTAGGATGAATCTTTGTCTCTTAATGGATGTCATGTGATCAATTAAGAGCTGCTCTTAAAGATTTTATTCTTACACTGTAAGTAGAAGTGACTAACTTTTATTTCTCACCCTCAAAGACATTTCTTTACTCCCACAGTAGGTGTTAACATGGTCAGAGAATAATTCATGCTAATCAGAGAACTGTTTTTTATAGAAATAACCCCATAGTTTCTTTCATAGTATTTATTTTGCGTCTCTCATATTTGAAATAGACTAAGGAAATACAACACGTCTACCTGGAAAGAGACTTTATTTCGAAGTAGACCTGTTCTGACGACCTCCTGCCCTCAGCAAGGCATCATACACAGTAATCCTGAATCTCTTTCACGGCTTAATTCATTCTGATTTCAACTGAACTGCAAATGTCTACTTATTATGAAACATGAGCTCATGTGAGCTGTCATGTTAGTTCTTCAGAGCTGATTGCTATTAACATAAATCAAATTAAAATCCTAAACTAAACTTACATTACCTGCAATTTTCATTGTAACCAGTCAAATCCTGCTTGAAATGTTCAAATCTTCATTTTAACTTTTATGAATTTTGACTGATAGCTTGAAGCTGCAGTGTGACTGTCTAGGACCCGCAGGTCTTCTTATTAGAGCTTTGTAAAGCCATTTATTAAGAGCACACAAAAATCACCGAACCCAGACATTAATTAAATCAAAACTGGTTAATGTGTATTCTTTTGTTAGGGGGCATATTTCCCACTGGCTGGAGCACAACCTACCTTAAAAAATGGAAAATTCAATACTTCATAAAATATATTTCAAAGGAATATTGTATTTCGACAAGGTATATTTTTAATATGGTTACATCTACACGTCTAGTGAGTACTCCCAATATTCTCGCAATAGTGAGAAATACTACAGATGAACCAGTGACTGCAATATCCATGATAGGTGAATGATTATCATTAATTGTGTAGTAGGTGGACAGTGATCTGATCTACTGAGTTCATCTGAAAGCAGATGATAGCCTTAGATCTTCCTGTAAACTTGTGAAATGGATTGAAGCTTTGTGGGAGCATTTGTATCCCAGCCAAAGTCAGACTGCGTGAGAATCGAGCCAAGCTTCAGAGTATTGATGAAATCTTTAAACAGCAAGTTGTAAATTCATTTAATCTAGCGAGCCCCACATCAAAGGTCCCATGCTGCGCTGCCCTTTTGTAAATAAACACTTCTGAAAGCGACCAAAAAAGGAGTTAATTTGTTTCAGATCAGCAAGGACTTGGAAAGGTAGAAACAGCTGAGAAATGAGAAATAGCCAAAGTGCTGAGTGACCAGAAAAAAGGCCTGCAGCCCACATGTCTGTGTCAGGAGCACTGCACTGCTACTTTTGTCAAATAATCCACTCCGTCTGCAAGGACCGAATAGTTCTCATCTAAAAGACATCACAGTGGATGTCAGCCATAGCAATCAAAAAGTTAGCTTGTCATTGTGATATCTGGTAACTGTGCGGATGCTGAAGTTGTGCGTGCGGTGTGTGACATGCTGCATTCGTGGTGCCGTTCCAGGGAGCTAAGATCTGTGCCAGATTTCAATGTATGGAATCCTCGCTCAGAGAAGAACCATTTATATAAGACTGAAATAAAGTTGAGTTTTTGGTTCTACACCAAATACCGTTAAATTATATTCAAAACAGATGCTCAGTGGTGTGTTTTGAGGGCAATAAAATGTTAATCAGTCTCAGTCTCCTAGAGTGACAGTCATCCCTTAAATCCTGTATTAATGTGTCCGAGTAGTGCACAGATATAAATGCTCTGTATTTAATTTAGTCTTGGCATAAAAAACTGCATCACAGCTGTCAAATAGTTTTTAATGATTGTTTTACATCCTAAATTACATTGACTTAAAATCAGTGGTGGGGAGTAACATTTTAAGTTTGCAGGAGGTTTTTTGTCAATGGCAGATTTCTGCTCTCTCTACAAGTTTTCAATGTGACTTAGGTCAGGACTCATTGATGACCAGTTTGAATCAGTCCATATTTTCCTTTTCAACCATTCTTTAGTGCTGCTGGATGTGTGCTTTGGGTCGTTGTCCTGCTGAAAGACCCAAGACCTTTGCCTCAGACCTAGTTTTTTGACACTGGGTAACACATTTAGCTCTGAATGCCTTGGTAATCTTCTGATTTTATCAATCCTTTGATACATTCAGTGTTTCCAGTACCAGAGGCAACAAAGCAGCCCCACAGCATGATAGAGCCCTTAGAGGTTTTACTGTAGGCACAGTGCTCTTTTCGTTATG